>NC_081560.1:138152845-138228379 GCF_022355385.1 Mustela nigripes | reverse complement strand
CCCCCTCCCCCCGGCAACCCTCAGTTTGTTTTGTGAGATTAGGAGTCTCTTTTGGTGTGTCTCCCTCCCAATCCCATCTTGTTTCATTTATTCTTTTCCTGCCCCCCAAACCGCCCCACATTGCATCTCCACTTCCTCATATCAGGGAGATCATATGACAGTTGTCTTTCTCTGGTTGACTTATTTTGCTAAGCATAATACCCTCTAGTTCCATTCATGTCATCGCAAATGATAGGATTTCATTTCTTTTGATGGCTTCATAGTATTCCAGTGTGTGTGTGTGCACACACACAAACACACATATATATATACCACATCTTTATCCATTCATCTGTTGATTATCCATTTCCTATTTCATCAGTTTCTAATTTTATCCTTTTTATTGAACTTATGCATAGCTTTTGGTTTAATTTGCTATTTTTTCATTTCTTAATTTAGAAACTTAAAAATCATTAATAGAAGACTTTTTTCTTTTCTAGTATAAGCACTTAAAGATGTTAATTTCCCTTTACATATTACTCTAGCTGTATTTCCTCAAATTTGATATGTGTTCTTCCATTTTCATTTAGTTTGAAGTAAATGTGGGGTTTTCTTAGTATTTTAGTTAAAGTTTTACTTTGAGATAATTATAAATTAACATACAATTGTAAGCATGACTTGACCTTCTGTTACTTACAAGTGTGTTGCTTACTTTTCTACATTTGCGGATTTTCCAGATACCTTTTTGTTACTGATTTCTAATTTAATTCTCTTGATGAGATAACATAATCTGATTCTATTCTTTTGAATGCATTTATGTCTGTTTTCTGTTCTAGAATATAGTCTGGTTGGTAAATGTTATGTGTACATTTGAGAAAGATGTATATTCTGATGTTTTGGGGTTGATTGTTCTATAAACATTATGTATATCATCTAGTTGTTAGTGATCTTTATGTCTTCTATAACCTTTTTCATTTTCTATCCTGTTAATTTCAGAGAGGGGGACTGTTGAGATCTCCAACATGATTATCAACTCATCTCTTTCTTCTTTCACTTTGGAGTGAATTTTCATTTTTAAGCATTGTTGTGAAGGTCAGATTTTTTTTTTTTGGTAAGATTTTATTTATTTATTTGACAGACAGAGTAGGCAGAGAGGCAGGCAGAGAGAGAGAGAGAGAGAGGGAAGCAGGCTCCCTGCTGAGCAGAGAGCCTGATGCGGGACTTGATCCGAGGACCCTGAGATCATGACCTGAGCCGAAGGCAGCGGCTTAACCCACTGAGCCACCCAGGGTGCCCCCTTGAAGGTCAGATTTTTGATACAGCAGATGACCTTTCTACTTCCAGGTCATGGCCTTTCTCTCACCCTTCCTTGAACTTTTCTTTTATTATTTTAAAATAGTTGGCTTCTTTTCTCTCTCTATTTGGTAGCATGCTTGTCCTTGACCTCACCCTTGACTCTCCAAGGAAACTGTGAATTTACCTTTTAGAAGAGCATTTTCTGAAATCACCTTCCTTTGTGTTGATCAGTTTATAAGAAATGTTATTTCACTCCAGACATTATCACTATCATCCCTATGCTTCAGCTCTCTAAGCCTGAGTATTTAATGTAGGATTTAGCTGCCCACAGACATTGGCAAGGTATTTTTCATCTGTGTGATTTGCAGATAAACTGCGCCTTACTTTTTTACTCTTTCCTCTTTTACATTAAGATTCAAAGATGTCTTAGTGCCTGTGAGTTCAAGAAGTATATTAAAACCCTGTATATCTCTCAGTCATTCTATAGCTGGAAATGCTGCTATAATTCCATTTTATCTCACAGCAGGGTCCAGTAGAAAGCACATCAGTAATGAAAAACAGTAATTCAAAACTGTGTTTGGTGGAGCATTCTGCGGGCTTGTGGCAACAGGGGATTTCTCAGGCTGCCTGGAGAATCTGAATAGGTTATAGCTCCAGAAACTACATAATTCTGCTCACATTGTAGGCTGACACTGGGCAAAAATGACTAATGGATCTGGGTTTTCTCCCTCGACTGGGATTATTTTTCCATTTAGTAGTATTCACTGAAGAAGAAAATTACATGTAAAAGCTTTCGTGTATAATTTAGGATTCTTCGTATATAAAGGGAGTTATGGGATTTCTAATTATCTTATGAACTAATTTAGGATGGAGATGGAATAGTTGTCTTTGGTTGTAAGAAAAGTTGTAAATTCCTGAGTCCTGCTGTTGGTTAGGAAAGTAAGAAGTGTTTACAAGATTCTTATATTGCACCATTTGGATTGAAACTCTTATTAACAAATATTTATGTTTTATTCATTCATTCACTATTTATTAAATGTCTGCCATTTGCCAGTCTGTATTATGTACTAACAGTGGGCTCTACTCTTACGCATGTCGGGGGGGGGGTGTCGGGGAATAGTGTTCTTATGGATACAGTTATGGTAATGTGAGATAGGTGCCATTAGAGGGGACTGCAGTGGGTACTCACAGAAGAGGTTCTCCAGTGGCTGGAAAAGGCTTATATAAGGGAGGTGACACTTGAGCAGAGTCTTAATGGAAGAACAAAAGCTTGTGGCAAGTTTGCAAATTGGGGATGAGCATTCTACATGGGGGAAATGGCGCTTGCAAGGTATGGCAGTGTTCTAGTCCGCTGTGTTCAGGGGAGAGTGCGGAGGTTAAGACTAGAATCTAGAAAGTGGGTAGCATAGGGAAGAGAGAGGCAAGGTGAGTGGAATCCAGGTGGTAAAAGGTCTTGTATAGGTTAAGAATTTTGAGTCTATCTTAGAGTCAAGAATTACTAAAGAATTTAATTAGGGACTCATGTGGTTAACTCACATTGTGGAAAAATAATTCTGAAGGCAGCGTGGAGAATGGATTGAGAGTTAAGGAGTCGGTTACCAGAGGCAGATAGCAGTTAGAGATAGATAGAGTCTGTTGAAAATAAAGACTAGGATGGGGCGCCTGGGTAGCTCAGTGGGTTAAAGCCTCTACTTTCGGCTCAGGTCATGATCCTAGGGTCCTTGGATCGAGCCCCAGATCGGGCTCTCTGCCCTGAGGGAGCCTGCTTCCTCCTCTCTCTCTCTGCCTGCCTATCTGCCTACTTGTGATGTCTGTCAAATAAATAAATAAAATCTTAAAAAAAAAAGAAAAGAAAAGAAAAGAAAGACTAGGAATACCTGGGTGACTCAATGGGTTAACCGGCTGCCTTTAGCTCAGGTCACGATCCCCGCATCCTGGGATTGAGCCCTATAGCAGGCTCCCTGCTTATCAGGGAATCTGTTCTCCCTCCCCCTGCTCTTATGCTCTCTCTCTCTCTCTCTCTCTCAAATAAATAAATAAAATCTCAAGGAAAAAAAGGCTAAATCTGTGGTGTATTATTCAGAAGGGGATGTACTGCAGAAATATTTCAGAGGTCTTCTCTAAGATGGGGATAATAATAGTACTCATCTTTACTGTTGAAATGAAGAGTGAGTTAATAAATTAAGATATTTAAGCTATGTGTAGAACATGGCACATAGGTAGTACTGTATACGTGTTAGCTGTTTCTGTAGTAACAACAAAGATGACAGTAGGGAGATGAGGGAAAGCAGGGTATCCAGAAGAAGCTAAGGGTCTGGCTTGAGGAGGTGGCTTCAGTACTGTTAACCCATTACTGATGTTTGAGTGATCAGTGTCTATCTTTGGGAATAAGTGTCGGTTGGTAGATGGATTGTTAATTAGTGCTTACAACTTACTTACAGAGGAATACTGAAGCTTTTAGAAAAGTAGGTTTAACTCTTCCCTGTTCTCATCAAAGATAAGAGGGATATATTCTTTTGTGAAGGGGAGATACTCTTTGCTCCTTTTTCATGGGTAAGGCTATTTAGACAGTGCATTCTTTTTTTCTAGTCCCGGTAAAATCTTATGTTTAAATGTTCGTCCTTTGTTTTTAAGAACTTGCACTCTGCTATAATTATGTCTGTATAGAATTTGTAAGCCAGAAGCATCCAAACTCTGTTTTCTGAAGCTTATTCAACTTAAGGTATTTTATTAATAACATATAGAGATTCAAACTCCACTTTTATGAACATTCTTAAGGAATAATAGAAATGACTCAGCAGAGCCTAATTTAGCTCTTGATGGAGCTTTACAAAGGCATGCAAGGATGGTGGTACATGGTCACATAAGAAGCAGGAAGCCGGGGAAGCCTGTATTTATTCCACACTGGTATGTACCAGAGGCGTCACATATGTCTCTTTTAATCCTCAGAACAACTCCAAGAGGGAAATGTTGTCCTTTTTATAGATAATGAAATTGGAGTTTCTGGACAATTGAGTAACTCATTTCAGTTCACCCTGCTGATAGGTGGCAGAATTAGAATTTGAACATAGGCCTGTCTGGTTGCAGAGCCAAATGCTCTTTTCACCAGTCTGCCTTGTTTGAATAGCTTTCCTGTGTGAATGAGATTTATGTCACTTGCCCCAGAAGTAATTTCATGGGATTTGGCCATAAAAAAGGAAAGAAAATATAATGAGCATAGGGAAGGCTCTCAAGTTTATTTCCTCTCTTTCTTTGCTTGGAAGATCAGGAAGTGAATTGGTAGATCCCTCACAAACATCTGTTTCATACTAAATTACGGGATTTGTGGGAGCATGTAAAAAAATTTACAGGACCTTTGACTTAGAGGTAAACTAGACCATCTCCCTTATGTCACAGAGGAGGAAACCAAGGTCCAGAGAAGCGAAATGGCTTGCCTAATCACAGCTGATTTGTAACAGAGTTGAAATTAAAACCCTAGACTCTGTATTCCAGATTTAAAGGCTTTTTATAGCTAAATCACAAACCTTTGTTATACCTGGAGCTCCTAGAAGGTGATAACTGTGAATATAATCTGAGGAAGTTTTGGTTTGTTTTGTTGTCTCTGGCTCTCAGCATGTACTGTCATGTCAGAGTGCTTCTGAGTGGTACAGGTCTGGGTTAGATTCCTAGGTGTTCTTATAACTTTTATGTAATGGCACAGAAACTACCCTTCTGCTAGCTGACAGCTCTGGCGGGTGCACCTGCGTTCTGTCCCATCTGTGTGGAGAGAATGATTGAGTTCTACCTGGGGCTTTAAGGAAGCAGAGAGAATGAATGAATGCGCCATGGTGGGCTAATCCATACTTCCCTCTCCTGGCTTTTCCCCCAAGCTTGACATTTTTAGATTTCGCTATTCCTTGTTAATTGTTCATGCTGATAGCTAGCAGTTCTGCCCTAGTGGAGCCCAAATGGTGGATTAAAAGTACAATCAATGAAGGGCCTGTGAGACTGTGATGATTGCTAGTAGTAGATCACAGAGCTGCCGTTTGAATGACAGGGGTAAAGTTTTGCACCTAGGACTGCTGAGTTAGGATGCAACTTGGAACTCTGAACACAGTTTAGGCCCTCTCACAAGCTTTCTGGAGAGGTAGCTGGTTCATCATTTTCTCCTTGGAGGAGACCTTATTTAACAAATACAGAAACACCTTAGATGTGACTTAGCCATAAAGAAACACTTTCTTTTTTTTCATCTAGACAAAACTGACCTATAGGGAATTCTGTTACTTTACCTTTTGCTGCTGCTTGTTGGGTGGAAAGTCACCACCATCAGAATTTTCAGGCGCCAGTCTGGTTGTCCAACCTAATGGAGTAATAGTTCTAGCTCCGAGTAATGGTGAACTTGGAGCCAGGCCCAGTGTAATTAAAACCCCTGGAGTAAAGAAATTGCTGTTGGTCTTTCTTTATTTCAGTCAAGAGGCTTGTAGGTGGGAATATGATATATTCTAAGCAAAGAACAGTAGTGGCTCTAGAGATTTATGCCATTGTCTTGAAGATTGTTTGGTTCCACAGTAACTTTAGATAATTCAGTAAGAGAAAAGGCTTTCTTCATAGATGGCATTGCTAAAATTGAGGGTGTTTCTCCATTTATTAAAGGACTGTCCAGTAGGATCACATGTAAGTTATATAACTTCCAGCACAGATAAAGACTGAAGGCTTATGACTCAAGGTTCTCCAAAAGAATTCAGTTTGTGTGGCCTTAAGTTATCCCATCTGTTCTTTTTCCTTCTCCTTTGTGTTCTCTGTGTTTTGTTTCCCAGTATTCAGTGTTTTCTTGGCAAGTGACCTCAGGTTGACTGAAGGGATAGGCTCTCAAAGAATAAGGTTAGGAAGGAAAAGAGCTTTCTTTTGCTAGGTAGTAAGACAGTAAATTTGTGTTGTTTTAAACCATGAAATTTGTGGTAATTTGTTACAGCAGCAACAGGATGCTAATAATTTTAAACTCATGGAAAAGTTGTAAGACTAAGGATAGCATCCTTTACTCATATTTACCTATTGTTAGAATTTTACTGTTTTATCATTCTTCCTCTTTTTTCTTTCTTTCTGAACCAGTTTAGAATGCATTGTTTATATCATGGCCTTTTACCCCACCAGTGTGTGAGCAGTTCAGTTTCCCCAGGTCCTTATTGTCTGTCTTTTTGATTATAGTCATTCTGATGGGGCGTGAAGCAATATCTCATTTTGGTTTTGATGTGCATTTTCTTTTTTCTTTTTTTTTTAAAAAGATTTTATTTATTTATTTGACAGAGAGAGATCACAAATAGACCGGCAGGCAGAGAGAGAAAGAGAGAGAGAGAGGGAAGCAGGCTCCCCACTGAGCAGAGAGCCCGACGCGGGACTCGATCCCAGGACCCTGAGATCATGACCTGAGCCGAAGGCAGCGGCTTAACCCACTGAGCCACCCAGGCGCCCCTGATGTGCATTTTCTTGATGACTAATGATATTAGCATCTTTTCACATGTTTCTTAGTCATTATATCTTCTTTGGTGAAATATCTATTCAGTTTCTTTGGTCATTTTTTTTTTTTTTAAAGATTTTATTTGTTTATTTGACAGACAGAGATCACAAGTAGGCAGAGAGGCAGGCAGAAAGAGAGAGAGGAGGAAGCAGGCTCCCCGTGGAGGAGAGAGCCTGACTCGGGGCTGGATCCCAGGACCCTGAGATCATGACCTGAGCCGAAAGCAGAGGCTTTAACCCACTGAGCCACCCAGGTGCCCCTCTTTGGTCATTTTTAAATGGAATTACATATCTTTTTATTGTTGAATTTTAAGAATTTTTATATATTTATATTTATCAGATAAATGATTTGTTGTTTTTGTTTTGCTTTAATTTTAATTCTATTTTATTTATTATTATTTTAAAAAGATTTTATTTATTCGTTTGACATACAGAGATCTCAAGTAGGCAGAGAGGCAGGCAGAGAGAGAAGAAGGGAAGCAGGCTTCCTGCTGAGCAGAGAGCCCAATGCGGGGCTCGATCCCAGGACCTTGAGATCATGACCCGAGCCGAAGGCAGAAGCTTTAACCCACTGAGCCACCCAGGCGCCCCCAGATAGGTGATTTGTAAATATTTTTCTCCCAGGTATTTTTCTCTGTGGCTTGTCTTTTCATTTTCTTAATGGGGTCTTTTGAAGTGAAAGTTTTAAATTTTGATAAAATTTAATTCATCCTTTTTTATTTCTTTTATAGATCATGCTTTTATGGTGTCACATCGAGGAAAGGCAAAAATCACTTTCAGAGAATTATGAGATTTGCTTTATTCTCTGGTGATCAGATCCATTTATTGTGTGAGCTTTGTTGAAATGTGTAAGGACTTGCCTCTGGGTGATGATCACATTTGTTCCATCCTCCTCTAGGTGGCTGTTACAAGTGAGGCAATATATATTGATCAAAAGTGTAGGCTCTGTGCCTGACTGCTTGGGTTTGAATTTTGGCTTCATCCCTTTACTAGCAGTGTTACTTTGGGAAAGTGATTTTATTTCTCTGTGCCTCAGTTTCCTCATCTGTAAAATGGGGATAAGATCTCTCTTCATAGGCTGTTTTTTTTTTTTTTTAAAGATTCCTATCTATTTATTTGACAGAGAGAAATCACAAGTAGATGGAGAGGCAGGCAGAGAGAGAGAGAGGGAAGCGGGCTCCCTGCTGAGCAGAGAGCCTGATGCGGGACTCGATCCCAGGACCCTGAGATCATGACCTGAGCCGAAGGCAGCGGCTTAACCCACTGAGCCACCCAGGCGCCCCATAGGCTGTTTTCTATGTAAAGTGCATAGGAGATGTCTGGAACAGAATAAGGGTTAAAAAAATATTAGCTCTTATTACTAGGGGAGTAATTCTCAACTGTAGTTTGGGATGGAGTTGTGCATATTGGAATCATTTGGGGACTTTTTAACACTTTGCATGCCTTTCTAAAGTGACAGGTTCTGCCATGGGTTAGAGCAGCTGGGGTGATAAACATTACGCTTAGCCTTCCTTGACACATTTAAAAGCTGATTGTTCCTTAAAATCACTTTCATTAAATGAGGCAATTTGGGTTGATGTGTAGAATCACAAAACTCTTCATCAGATATAAAAATAGCTTGAGCTCCATTAACACTTAGAAAATGAATAATCTATTAACTCCCGCTGCCGAGGCAAAAATTAGGCAGTCTTAGGCAAGCCAAGAACAGAATGTAAGCTATCTGTGTTTGATAGTCATATTTCTCTGCCTTTGGGGTGGTTTATTAGCCCAAGAATCAGATTATGGGATCAGAACTTACAATTCAGAGATAGAATTCCTGCTTTGCTCTTGTTGAGGGGAGAAGATTCTCGACTCTTTTTCTTGTCTTCATTTGCAGGGTGAATATATAGAAACCTGAGACCTGTTTACCTTCATGATCTGACATGGATTCATGATCTGACATGGGACTAGTATCAGGATATTTAAAGAATTCATATAACTCAACAATAAAAAATAGGAAATGGGCAAAGAAATTGTATAGCAGTTTCTCCAGAGGGGGTGTCCACCAAGGACATGAGAAGATATTCAACATCATAGGTCAACAGGGAAATGCAAATAAAAATACAATGAAATACTATTTCATACCCGTTAGGGTGCCTATAATAAAATTTTAAAAGAAAAGTGGTAAATGTTGGCAAAGGTGGAGAGAAATAGGAACCCTTCTACAGTGCTGCTAAGAACGTAAAACGATTCCGCTGTTGTGGCATACAGTTTGGTGGTTCCTCAAAAGATTAAGCATTAGAATTACTATATAACCCAGCACTTCCACTCTTAGGTTTATACCCAAAAGAACTGAAAACATGGTAACACAGAAACTTGTACATGAATGTTTATAGCAGCATTATTCATAATAGCCATAAGATGGGAACAACTCAAATGGCCATTAAGGGATGAATGAATAAACAAGTTATGTTATATACATACAATGGAATATAATTCAGCCATAAAAAGGAATGAAGTACCAGTACATGGTAAAATTTGGATGAACTTTGAATACATGCTAAGTGAAAAAAGCCAGACACAGCAGTCATATATTGTATGATTCCTTTTATATACTATATCCAGAATAGGCAAATCCAAAGAGGCGAAAAGCAAATTAGAGGTTACCAGGGGGTGAGTGATTGGGAATGAAGAGTGATTATTTAATGATTATGAAGTGTTTTTATGGGATGAAAAAAAGTTTGAGAACTAAGAAAGGGTGATGGTTGCACAATATTGTAAATACAGTACACATCACTGAATTGTACACTTTAGAATGGTTAATTGTGTATTAAGTGAATTTCACTTCAGTTTTTTTAAAAAGGGAGATTTATGAGTATATTTATATTTTTTAAAAAGATGTACTTATTTGACAGAGAAAGAAGGAGTACAAGTAGGCAGAGCAACAGGGAGAGGAAGAGGGAAAGCAGGCTCCCCACAGAACAGGGAGCCTAGTGCAGGGCTCGATCCCAGGACCCTGGGATCATGACCTGAGCTGAAGGCAGAGGCTTTAACCCACTGAGCCACCCAGGCGCCCCGCTACCAGTTCCTTCTTAAAAAATTTCTTTTATTGAGGTGAATTTCCCATAACACAAAATTAACCATTTTAAGTTTTTTTTTTTTTTTTAAAGATTTTATTTATTTATTTGACAGACAGAGATCACAAGTAGGCAGAGAGGCAGGCAGAGAGAGAGGTGGGGGAAGCAGGCTCCCTGCTGAGCAGAGGGCCTGACTCGAGGCTTGATCCCAGGACCCTGGGATCATGACCTGCAGTCAGATGCTCTACCCCTGAGCTATACCCCCTGGGATCATGACCTGAACTGAAGGCAGAGGCTTTAATCCACTGAGCCACCCAGGCGCCCCCAAATTAACCATTTTAAAGTGAATGATTCAGTGGCATTTATGCATTCCGAGTTGTGCAACTATCAGCGCTGTATTATTCTAAAACATTTTCATCACCCCAAAAGGAAATTCTGTACCCATTAAGCATATCCTTGTCAGAATTTGTTATTTTCTGCCATTATTTTTATTATAGCCAGCCTAATGGATATGAAATGATACCTTATTGTGGTTTTGATTTGCATTCTTCTAATGAATAATAAAGTTGAACCATCTTCATATGCTTCTTGGCCATTTGTATTTTTTCTTTGGAAAAATGTCTATTCAAGTTCATTTTCTTTTTCTTTTTTCTTCTGAGTGTGGAGAGGGGCAGAGGGAGAGAGAGACTCTTACGCAGGCTCCATGCTCAGGATGAAGCCCAAGGTGGGACTTGATCTCATGACCCTGAGATTATGACCTGAGGCGAAATCAAGAGTCAGATGCTTAACTGACTGAGCCACCCAGACATCCCTCAAGTTCATTTTCTATTTTAAAAATTGGGTTCTTTAGGGGCGCCTGGGTGGCTCAGTGGGTTAAAGCCTCTGCCTTCGGCTCAGGTCATGATTCCCAGGGTCCTGTGATTGAGCCCCGCATCGGGCTCTCTTGCTCCGTAAGGAGCCTGCTTCCCCCTCTCTCTCTGCCTGCCTCTCTGCCTACTTGTGATCTCTGTCAAATAAATAAATAAAATATTAAAAAAAAAAAGGAATCTCTTTCTTCTATGAGTTTTATGATTTTAGCTCTAATATTTAGGTCACCGATCCATTTTGATGTAATTTTTGTATATGGTATGAGGTGTGGGTCCAACTTCATTCTTTTGCGAGTGGTCATTCAGTTGTTCCAGCACCATTTGTTGAGGAGACTTTTTTCTCCATTAAATTGTCTTGGCATCTGGTTGAAAATCAGTAAGTCATAGATATCTGGGCTTATCTCTGAGCTCTAAATTCTATTTCTGCCATTTTCTTTAATGTGGACTGAGTGTTTTTGTTTTTCTGTCTTTGACCACAGGATCATGGGGTTGATAGCACCATTTTCCAGAATCCCAAAAAGCTTCACCTAACCATTGGGATGTTGGTGCTTTTGAGTGAGCAAGAGATCCAGCAGACATGTGAGATGCTACAGCAGTGTAAAGAGGACTTCATTGAGTGAGTGATCTGCAGGAATGGGGAAGGGTGGTCCTCTTGTACTGGCTTCTCTTTGGTATCACAGACTTGTTTTTGCACTTGGGCGAACTTGTTGTCACATGGCAGCAAGGTCTGTTGACTCACCCACTTGTAACACTTAATATTGGACCATTGTCTGAAAGGGTTAACATGGGTTTAAAGCATATATTTATAAATTTTTATGGAAAGACTCTACCTTAAATTATACTAATTCAGTAGGCAAATTTTGTTCTTAACAGGACATCCCATCATTCTCTCCAAAAGGAAATTCTTTTCATTACCTACTGAACAGTATAGAGTACTGTACTAGTTTCTTAAGCAGGTGAACACATTACCACAAGCTTGGTAGCTTAGAACAGTGAAAATTCATTATCTTATAGTTCTGTGGGGTAGTCTGATACGGGTTTCAGTGGGCTAAAATCAAAGAATCAGCAGGGCTGTGTTCCTTTCTGG
Organism: Mustela nigripes; assembly: GCF_022355385.1. Lineage (NCBI taxonomy): Eukaryota > Metazoa > Chordata > Mammalia > Carnivora > Mustelidae > Mustela > Mustela nigripes. Next base: position 138,216,602 of record NC_081560.1, on the reverse strand, counting down.
GGGCTCAAAGGAAGAGTTCATTTCCTTGCTTTTAAAGCCCATCTTCTAGAGGCCACACCCACATTCTTTGGCTAGTGACCCCCTTCTTCCATCTTCAGCAATAGCAGCTTTCCTTCTCTCTGACCCTTCTGTTACCTCATCTCTGTCTCTGGCCATAGTCCGGGGAGGTTCACTGCTTTTAAGGACTGGTGATTTGATTGAGCCCACCCAGGTAATCCAGGATAATCATGCTATCTCAGATTCCTTAACCTTAATTACATCTGCAAAAGTCTGTCTGCCATGTAAGGCAGCATATTTACAAATTCCAGAAAATAAGATGTGAGCCTCCCTGGAGGGCCATTATTCACAGTAACTCAAACATTATATAATAGGATTCCTTACAAAGGTCTTCATTGTATTTCAAGATTTTAATTTTCTTTTTAAAATACAGGTAGTTGTGTAAGAATACCAAAAACTGTCTAAGCAGTCTGTTTTGGTTCAGGGAAAACATTGCTATTCTGGGGGCAGACTTGTTATTCTTTTCATTATAAAATTTTAATTTACATGTACATCTGACCTAACAGTTTTATTTTAAAGAATCATCTCTTCCCTACCCTTTGCCCTTTTTCTTAAGATTGATGAAGAATAAGAGAAATTTGAAAACTGACTCACTTGAAGAGGTGTTGTTTTTTTAAATTCAGTTATAATATTCAGGTCCCATACTATTTTCATGTGGCCTTGTAGAAATGGGTCCCCTAGTTCATTGGATAAGACAAGGTAAAAGGATTAAATTTTTTTTCATTTATATGAAACTGTGTAGTATAGTGACTTATATGTGGGCCAGTTCTCCTTTTCCTTTGTTTTGAAGGCAAGATATTTTCTTTGTTTTGAAGGCAAGATATTTTTCTTGAGCAAAATCATAAGCTGATTGGGTTTGCAGTCTGCAAAGAATACTTCTTTGTCTTGATCTTTGCTCACTGATGGACATAACCATTTCTCTCCTAACCTGTCTTAACCTAAAATTCAAAATAATTGGGTATTTGTAATTAAGTATTTACAACTTCCCTGCCTAAGATAAAGCTTTATGCTTTACCTTACAAAGTGGAGCAGTGTTACCTGATTTAAGCATTAGTCCTGATACCTTAACTTATTTCCAGGTCACTTTTTTGTTAAATGAAAATGAAATGAAACTGCATTTTCTTGGCTGCCATTAGGATAATTTTGCTAAGAAGAAATTTAAAGGTAGATATTTGTTTAGGAAGGTGTTTGTTTTTTACCTACAAAAATAAGGTCACAGGTTTTTAATCACTGAATCTTTATCCTGAGCTATGGGAGGATTTAGCTGAGTTCCTTCCTTTTATGTCTCTTGGTGCCTTTTGTGACTAAACGCCAAATCTGAGCACTTTAAGCATGTCAGGGTTGGTGTGCATAGGAAATGAAGAGCAGCCTTAATAGTTCCTAAGAATTTTTGACATGACAGGATGAAAACAGTAATTGTAGTTTTTCAAATTCAGCAAAGCTTTTGAAATAGGACAAAGTTACATTGCCAAAAATCTGCAGTGCAGGCAGAAATTTTTTTGAAGATGTTTTTTTCAAAAAGCTGGAAAGATTTAAAACCAGCAAGTAAAGTAAGCCTCCCCAGCCCTCTTCTCCCACCTTTTCCTCTGCCGCATCTACTTGTTTAAAAAGTACATAGTGCAAAATTAAAATATTTCTGAGGAGAGTGAGAATCAGATTGGCTGTTTAGATTGGCTAGAAGTGCCTAGTTTCCCTAAAAGGAAAAAATGTTTGCTAAAAAAAAGTACATGTGTACACACACACACACACACTTATACAATAGCCTTGGTGAGTAAAATTTATCATTTAACTTTTTTCCCTTCCTTATTCTTACTCTTTGATCTCAGCCTTTGTACTTGGTATACTTAGACTGACAGTAAATAACGGCATTTCTAATCTGAACCTTTTTATGATGTGAAGATGCCAAATTAAAATATAAGAAAGGAAAACACTGCAATTGAACAGACTAATATATAACATGCTGTAGTACTTTGATGGCTTTTTAAGTGGAGACATTAAATAGGGGTGCCCGGGTGGCTCTGTTGGTTAACTGTCTGCCTTCAGCTCAGGTAATGATTCTGAGGTCCTGGAATTGAGTCCCACATCAGGCTCCCTGCTCAGTGGGGAGTCTGCTTCTGTCTTCCTCTGTCTCTCCCCCTGCTTGAGCTCTCTTTCCCTCTCTCTCTCTCTCAAATAAATAAATACAATTTTTTAAAAAAGATATTAAATAAATATGGCTCGACTCAGAATTAAAACTGTGCTGCTATATATAGATATTTTAAAGAAATGGGTAGTTGAATATTTGTTTTAAATTTTGGGGGTTTTTTGAGTTTAAGGGTTGTTACCTGACCAGAAACATAACTTTGATTTCACTTCTTAAACTAACGGCTCATGTAGCTCTATCGATTCCAGATGAATTATTCAGTGTTCAGTAAACGCCGAAGCTTTAAATGTCTCCCTTGTGACTTTTCTTTGTGAGATGTAGAGCACAAACAGCATAGTGGCTCAGAGTGTATAGTCTGACAAATCTGCAGTACTTTCAAATTCCAGTATCACTCTTCCTGTACCTAAGTGTTCCCCGTAGGCCTTAGGTAACACCAAATAATAAGGTAAAAAGGGACAAGAGCAAGGAGAGAAGAGGAAAAACACCCACAGACAAATGTTGCTTCCTAATCATTGCCTCAGATGTCACTCAGTTGAAAAGTATGCTCCCTGGTGTTGAGGGTGGGATAGTTTTGTTACCAAGACAAAGAGCCATTTATCAGGCAAACCACCGAATTTCTGTCTTGGTAAATCCTAGGGAAGGTCAGAAGAGTTTCTGATCCTAAAGGGCAGGCTTTAGGTCCTATTTCATTGTTTCATTTTTTGTTGTTCCTGGTACCCCAGCTCATTCTAAAGATTTGAGGTGGTTCGTGAGTGAGGACATACATACAAAACAAATGTTAAAGTCGGAATGGGAGAAAATGTTTACCAGAAAACCAAGGAAAGGTTATAATTGTACTTGAGCAATAGAATTCGATAGTTTTTAAGTACTGGTATACTTGAACTACATTCCAGAAGGAAACACATCCATTATCATCATTCTTAACTGATGAAAAGGAGCATAACAGTTTTTTAGAAGAGAATCCTTTGCTTGTTCTCAATCTGAGAAAAACTTGTCATGTAAATATTAACCCAAAATGATGATGAGCAGTGTCTTCAACAGGAATTTTGCAGAAGATACAACAACATTGGTCACATGGTTCTCTCTTGTATTGATCCCTAGAATTTGAGAGTGTAACATTAGACATAATCCAGTAAAAACATTTTAGTGGGAAACTAAACCAATGGTTTGGTGCTTTTGGGTGATCTAATGGTTTCATGCAGGGTTAGAGCTGAAATCAGCAGAGGAATGTATAGTTAGTATTAAACTGTTTTTCTCCTGTAAGTTTGGTTGACTACACTTTGAAAGGATTGAATGGCAATCTTTCATATTGAATTCTTTGGCTATTACTTGGAATGGAGATACAGTGTTGTTCATTGAAGCTACAGGCCTTAGGTAATAGTTCAGAGCTTGACTTGTGTTTTGGAATACCCCACTTACTAGAGCATGAAGGCAATAATTTTTCTCGAATATCTGGCCAAAATAGTAATTTGTTTCTTACTGAAATACATCCTGGTCTTGTGCAGTAATATGGTCTTCAAGTTTTAAGGGAATCTTTTTTTTTTTTTTTTTTTTTTAAGATTTTATTTGAGGAGGAGAGAGCACAAGTGGGGTAGTGGGGAGGCAGAGAGGGAGGGAGAAGCTGACTCTCCACTGAGCGGGGAGCCCAATTTGGGGCTCAATCCCAGGACCCTGGGGTCATGACCTGTGTTGAAGGCAGACACTTAACCGACTCAGCCACTCAGGTTCCCCTAAGAGAATCTTTACCATGAAGATTCCTGGCTCCAGAGGGTTTCCCTATGGCCTTGGTTCAGTATCAAGAGAACTTTCTTCGATAGCTTTTTTGAGAATTGCCTTTTGGTGGATCCCAACATCCTTTTGCCTTTGATTAGTGCCACATGGTTTTCAGTGACATTATAGGGATGTGTCCACATTCTTCTCAAAATTGACCAGAAAAGCCTCTCTTTTTAGAGTAGAATATCTACTCAGTGTTTACCAGAGATTTATGGAGTACCAGGTGCCGGGGATCTAGTAGAAAAGATGGATCGACTTCCTGGCCTTGGTGGGCTTGCAGAAGACTGTGCTGGTGAGTTGATTTTTAGCTGGGTTTCAGCTTGGCACTGCAAGGCCATTTCTGGTTGAAGTACAAGTCTGTGTAAGGGGTCTGGGAAGAAGCAGGATAGTGAGGTTTTACTTAACACAAAAGTAATACATGCACATGTAAAACTAATATAATATTGTATATCAGTTATTCTTGAATTAAAATAAAGTAATACATACTAGTTTTGGAAAAGTCAAAGTTGCAGATAAAAAAAATACCACTTTTAATCTTATTACCTAAAGATAATTACTATTAATGCTCTCACACTTTTTTATATGCATGTGTGTATTTTTTCAAGGTGTAATTGACTTACAGCAAAATGCACAGATCTTAAGTGTAGTTGATGAATTTTAACAAATGCATAGACTTATGTAATTTCAGCCAAATCAAAATGTTGTACATTGTCATCACTCTGTGAAGTTCCTTCATGACCTTTTCCAGTAAATTCACTTCTTCCAGAAATAACTGTTGTTCTGATTTCTATTTCCATAGATTAATTTAGCTTGTTCTTGAATGTCACATAACAAATCATTCAGTATATACATTTTTGTGTTTGACTTCTTTTGCATATATGTGTAATAGATAAACTTGTGTTTGACTTCTTTTGCATCTGTATTTTTATATTAACTTTTTAATGGGTAATACATTTATATGGTTCAAAATTTTAAAGATTCAAAGGATATGCAGTGAAGAGTTTCTTTTCCACTGCTATTCCCACCAAGTACCCTGCTCTCCTGTCTAAAGGCAGGAGATTTTAAGAGATTTTAGCAGCTTCTTTGTATCCTTCCAGAGATTTTATGTATGTACAAGGAAATGTATATGTGTGTGTACATAGATTTTTCTTACCCTGTCTTTTGCACAAATAGTAACATACAGCATGCACATTGTCGTGCACATTTTATTAAAACCCTAATGAGTGTTTAATCTGTTTCCAGTCTTTGGCTGCTCCAAACAATGCCTCAGTCAAACCCTATGCATAAATTATTTTTCATGAGTATGAGTATGACCTATTACATCATATCAGGAAGTATGTATTGTCTGGTTCTTTTTTGTATGTGTGATAAGCCTGATCAGTGGGTTCAGGTGTGGTTAGCCCTCCGTAAGGATCTCTTTATCTTTTCTCCAACCTTCTGCTGTTAAGTTCTAGAAGCCATTGCTAATCATTGTCTCCCATCCATTATTTTGTCAGGGGTTGCAAAATGGTGATATTATATAATTTCATCATTACTTCTGCATCTATCACTTGGAATTCTTCTGTATTTGTCAGTTGGAATTCTGTAAAGAGCTTTCCTTCATCAGCTATGGTTGGATATGTAGCTGAAATTCATAATTATTTCCTTCGGTTTTGCTCCTAGAAATTGAGTTGCTTGGACAAAAAAGGGTTTCTATTCTTGAAGGCTTTTTATAAATATTGCCAAATTGCTGTTAAAGATTAGTACTACTTTATGCTTCCACCATTGTTAGATGAGTAAAATGGTGTTTGCAGCTTGTAGAAATAATGAAATAAAACCCAAGAGATGAGCAACAATGTCTTTGTCAATCAGAGCTGTCATTCCTTGGATTTTTTCCTCTCAGTATAATAAACTGGTATTGACATAACTGTAGTGTGACTTTGGAAATACTTGTGTTTCTAGTTGGTGTGCATAGAATGTGTTAATTTTGAAATTAGAAGGATGGTTAGATAATACTGTTAGTAAAGAAATCTTAACAATTTCATTTTTGTAATATTTGACTCTGTATAATAACCATGTTTAAAATGGCCCTTTCAGATTAAACAGTTAGAAAAATCTAATGTTTTTTCCTTTGCAGTGACATTTCTGGGGGCAAACCCTTAGAAGTAGAGATGGCAGGGATAGAATACATGAACGATGATCCTGGCATGGTGGACGTTCTTTATGCCAAAGTCCATATGAAAGATGGCTCCAACAGGTATGTTTCTGTAATGCTTCTTTGCTTCTACCAAGAAGTTCCTAAAAGCATTCCTAGAAGTTCAACAAGTTTTGATTCCTTTTCTTTGAGATCTTATTATTGTAGAATGTGTCAGTTCTTTCTTTTTTTTAAAAAATAGGTAGCTAATATTTTAAAAGAGGAATTTGTTGCAGGAAAAAGTATCAGATAATTAATGTGATAATTATTGAGTTACTTGGATGATATATATTGATTATAGCAATCTAGTTTTTAGGAGCTCAGTGCTTTCTTCATGTTTTTCGGGTTATAGGAGGTGGGAAGGATGGCATTTTAGGATGGTGGTTGTAAAAGTGACACAATGCAGGTCTAGTGGATACCAGGACAAAATGGGGATAACTATACAAACTCTGTAGGATTATTAGGATTAAGTTAATTTATATGAGTCTTAGAACAGTGCTTAGCACATGTGGACATCATCAAAACACACGTCAACAAATGTTTACTGTTTTTTACTAGTGTTACTATCACACTTAGATCATGCTAGGGATTCTCGGTCTGCAACCCAGGTTATTTCTGAGGCTAGCCTAGGCGTCTAGAGCCATTTCCAATGTTAACACCATTTATTAGTCTAGTCAAGGTCTTCAGTGAGCAGAGGAACCAAACTTGAATTGGAAGTTTGTTTTTGTGGTCTCTTCATTAAGGCAGGATAGAACAGAACTCATACTGAACCAAAAACCCTCTGGAGAAGATCGAAATCTCTAGGCAAGCCCCCAAATTGATTTGATTTTGTAGAGGATCCCTTGTAAGGTTTCAGTTATCTCAATTCAAATTGATAATCTCAATTATCTCCTATCTCAATTCAATTGGAAGTGAATGGAGGAAGGCAGGAAAAGACAATAGAATCAGGTGTTGTATGTGTTTGGACCAGATTTGTCTTTCAGATACTTAACATATGCCTAAATAAACATACTAATGACCTTACCTTAAAAAGTTAGGGGCACGTTGTTCCTTTAGGACATCCCAAAACATTTCTGCCAGGTTGGAGTTTGATATCTGGTATGGATCATTCACTTTGTGTTATAAGCTATAACTATCCAAACATTTTCACTGTGCTGCTGTATATGGGGTAGATTACTTTTCAGTTTTATGAACAAAAAACAGTGAATGATAAGGTAGTAGTTCTCAAGCTTTTGGGGCATATAATCACTTTAATTTCTTAAAAATTACTGAAGGTACCAAAGAGCCTTTCTTTATATGGGTTATAGTTATCAATGTTTACCTTATTGGAAGTTAAAACTGCAAAATTTAACATTTGATAGTTCATTAAAAATAGAAACAAGATATTTTTTGTTTATGTAAATAAAATTTTTCATGAGAATTCTGTTTCCCAAACAAAAAATATTTAGTGAGAAGGTAGGCATTGTTTTACATTTTTTTAAGTTTCCATAATAGAATAGACCGCTGTGTTCTCAGATCTGCTTCTCTCTTCAGTCTGTTGCAGTATGTTGTTTTGATTGAAGTATATAAGAAAATCTGGACTCACATAGAAATGTATTTGGGAAGATGAAAAGTGCTTTAATGGTATTTTCGGATAATTCTGGATATTTAGTACTACACTAAAACTTGACAAGTTATAGTTTTGAAAAGGTCATTTGCAATGATGAACATACCATACTCTTGCATTAAAATCCATTGGTCTCTTTTGGATTTTTAAAAAAATATTTTATTTATTTATTTCATAGAGATCGCAAGTAGGCAGAGAGGCAGGCAGAGAGAGAGAGGGAGAATCAGGCTCCCTGCTGACCAGAGGGCCCGACGTGGGGCTCGATCCCAGGACCCTGAGATCATGACCTGAGTCAAAGGCAGAGGCTTTAACTCACTGAGCCATCCAGGTGCCCCTCTGTCTTTTGCATTTTGACTGGATCTTTAACCTATGCTTGTATTGGTCATTTAGAAAACATTGGTTCACTGAGTTATACAGCTGTTCCAAATGTTGAGACATTTCATTATGCAATATTAAAAATGAATTAATAACGCTACTAATTTCATCACAGTCTTTAAGTATTAGGAAGCTGCCGTCAAGCTCATGGTAGCTGATACACATTTTCTAAAATTCTAATTTTCACTTGAGAGCTTGAATTTTATTATTGGCCAAAAATACTGTTTTCCTTGAAGTTCTTTTTTGAGAAAATGTCTGTCAAATAACCAAGTCTGAATAACCATAATTTGTCTGTCAGTTGTTCTTTCAAATACAAATGGTGTTCATGGACAAAGAAACTAGCTCAGCTCTAGCTCTGACAGCCTCACACAAGTGCTTTTCCTCCCGACAGCCATCTACTTCGGTATATAGCCCAACTGCTTTATACATACTGCCAGTTTATCCCACAGGGATATTAAAAAGGCATGTATTTGAGGCCCCTGGGTGGCTCAGTCGGTTAAGCGTCTGCCTTCGTCTCAGGTCCTGTTGGGCACCTTGGTCACTGCGGAGCCTGCTTCTCCCTCTGCCCCTCCCCTGCTCATGCTCTCACTCTCTCTCAAACAAATAAATAGAATCTTAAAAAAAAAAAAACAAAAAATCAGGTACTCAAGGCCTGAGCTTTAATAAAATTGATCATTTTTACTGTTTCATCAAGGATAAATGAAACTAGATTTTTTTTGGACGTATAATGAAAATGTACTCCTGCTAGTACAGTTTGGTGCTGCTGTCTTCCTTCATGCTGAGGTGCTGACAGTTTACCCAGCATTTTTGCACCATCCCTGTAAATGCCATTGCAATGAAAAAGGCAAATAATGTCCTACAATTATTATAAATATAGTTTTAGCCTCATAGACTCCCCTCAAATAGTCTTGGGGACCTCCAAAGGTCCACAAATGATAGTGCAACAATCTTTGATCTAGGTAAGGGTTTTTGTTTTTGTTTCTGTTTTTTAAAAGATTTTACTTACTTATTTGAGAGAAAGATAGCACAAGTAGGCAGAGTGGCAGGCGGAGGAAGAGGGAAAAGCAGGTTCCCTGTTGAGCCCCATGAGCCCCATGTCGGAGCTGTATACCAACCAGGACCCTGGGATCATGACCCCAGCCTAAGGCAGAGGCTTTAACCCACTGAGCCACCCAGGCGTCCTGTGTATTATCTCTGTTTTATCTTTGCAACGTCTGTGTAAGATAGATGCTATTAGTGTGCCCATTTTATAGAGAGGGAGGTTCACAGAGTTTAAGTAGTTTGGCCAGGGAAAGCCTAGACATCAAAACCATACTCTCAATCCCTAGGCCAGAATAAAGGTTTTCAGTGTGTGTATGCTAGGTTAAGTAGGATAGACTCTTTTCCAATTCTTACTTCTAGAGTAAAATGGAAAGTTGTGACCCATTTTTTTTTTTGAAAGTGGTAAAATTTGCATAACATAAAAATCACCATTTCGGCCATTTTAAAGTATATGATTCCGTGGCATTAAGGACATCAATAACATTGTGCAGCTATCACCACTTTTAGTTCCAGAGCATTTTAATCACCCCAAAAGGAAATCCTATACCTTTCAAACAGTCATTCCCCACTGTTCCATACCCCCCTATTCTCCTCTCCCCAGCTCCTGGCACTAAATCCACTAATCCACTGACTGTCTCTCTCTTTTTGTTCATAGTAGTTTAAACCTTACTGTTGTGGAACTGAAATCTGTGCTAGCCTTTAGACATACAGTTAACATGGTGCTATATGGAAAATTTAGATGGGATTGTAGCATTTCATTAAATAATACAGTGAGTTTTTCCTAATCTATAGCTTCAAGTCTGTTTTAACATACAGATGTCATAGGCTCCACAGTTTTAATTTACTCTATTCTTGGTGGCCCTAGAAGGAAAAAGAGAGGTCACTGGAAAGAGATAATAAAATCATTACTTTGAGTTTTTCCATTGGATATCTTTACCTTTTGCTTTAATGGTTAGACCCTTCATTCTATAGGAGGTCTTCAAGTGTAAAGAATATAGGGTTTTGAGATTGGAAGAAAATAAGAGCTGTAGAAGCTAGATGGCTTTTGAAGACAGTGCTCAGACATAATTGGTATCCACATGAATGGAACAGTGGGTACTTCAAAGGTAAATACACCCATTATTTTCCCGTAGATCCAGCCCTTACAAATTTTGCACACTTACTGTTGTCAGGGCTTTGTAAATTGAAAGGTCTGAAGACATAGCCACTGAATCCAATGGTGTAATCCACAAAGAACATTTTTTAGTAATTCCCATCTCTCTTACTGCCTTTTTTTCCCCTATTATACATTCCTCTTTCACAAGGAGAGACATGTTTATGTTATTTAAAAAAGATTTGTGAATTTCCATCCTCAAATTTGTGGGAATTACTAAGAGACTTAAACACCTCTTATTTAATTCAGTTTTAAAACAATTTGAATGCCTCCTTTGTGCAAGGTGTTTGGGGAGGCTGTGCAAATTGGTACAGAAAGGAACATTAAATCTTTTTGCTTGTTTATATGAAGAGATACTACTCAGTGCAGGAGGCATGGGAGAGAGGCCATGTATTAAAGATACATTCAACTTTCTTTGTATGATTTCATATAGTTTAATCAGAGATTCCTTCCCTTAAACTGACTGAATGTGAAGCCTGACATTTAAAAGGATGGAACCACTTAGATCAGATTTTTCTTCTGGAGACTTTGAGCTGGGGCACTGTAGGTTCACTTAGTAATGCATTCTTGGGTTTGGTAAAGCATGACTGGGTGAGGAATTTGCGGCAATGTTGTACTCATTACTTAGTAGTCAGCTGTTGCTAAGATTTAAGTATTGAAGAAAGTGGCTCTTCTGTTCTGTCTGGTACCGTCACATGAGCTTCCATCCTTGCCCCTCGAAGAAGAATGGCTTCCTCACATTTTGCTGAGAACAAAAAGTAACTCGGCGGCTTCCTTCCTTTTTCCCCTCACAGTCTACCTGCTCTCATCACCGTGCCCCACTCAATTTCATTCTTTTCCTGAAGAATGGCATACATTATCTCTGATGAGGCTATAATCTCTTGTTCTGCTCTCATTCCTTCTTACCTCCTCAAAGACCTGCCTCCACCAGCTATTCCCCCTTGCAGTGCATTGCTAGTCTTCTTTTCCCTCAGGCATTTTTCAGATGCCCTGCCTATGAGGCATAGTAGACTCCTAGGGCTTCCATCTTGAGGAGGGCAGATCTCAGAGTACACTGGGGTGAGGGCTGTGGTTGAGATTCTAGGGGCGCGTAGACAGGCAGCAAAACTCTGCTCATGTGTGGGCAAGTTCTGTAAAGGAAGGCTTCACAGAGGAAGTTTCTCTGCTGAACAAGGAGTTGGCAGGCCAAGAGAGTAGCATTTTAGGAAAAGGGAGTAAGTAGCAAGTGCAGATCTAGAAGCACTATTATATGCCATGTAAAGGAAGCTGGATTTTCATTGGTTATTTGTTTATTCAGCATGAATTGATTGAGTGCCTGTTGTTTGCCAGGCACTGTGGTAAGGCTGTGAATACAGAATGGTGAATAAAGCCAGGCGTGGTCATTATCCCTATGTTGTATGCAGACTGATGGAGGAACATTTGCTAACAAATAACACACAAATGTATAGTAAACCCTTGAACAACATGGGTTTGAACTCCACTAGTCTACTTATATGCACGTTTTTCTTTCTTTTTTCTTTAAAGATTTTATTTATTTATTTGACAGACAGAGATCACAAGTAGGCAGAGAAGTGGGCGGAGAGAGAGGAGGAAGCAAGTTCCCCTCTGAGCCCGATGCAGGGCTCCATCCCAGGACCCTGAGATCATGACCTGAGTCAAAGGCAGAGGCTTTAACCCACTGAACCACCCAGGCGCCCCCATTTTTTCAATAAATACAGTATAGTACTATCAATCTATTTTCCTTAGGATTTTATTAATATTTTCTTTTCTCTAGCTTAGTTTATTGTAGGAATACAGTATATAATACATATAACATACAAAATACGTGTTAATGAACTCTTTATGTTCTCAGTAAGGCTTCCCATCAACTGTAGTCTGTCAATAGTTAAGTTTTAGGGGACTCAAAAGTTAGCCATGGATTTTCAACTGCACAGGGGTCGGTGCCTTTAACCCTTGCATTGTTCAAGGGTCAACTATAATTGCAAACTGTGATAAATATGAAGCAGAGGGAAAATGATGCTCTGTTACAAGAACTATCATAGCAGTGTTGACTGGGGGAAGGGCAGGGTCAAGAAAAGCCTTTCTCAGGAATCAATATTGAATTGAGATCAAAGAAGTGAGAGTTTGCCAGCAAAGGAGAGGTGGGAACCCACCTGTTTGTTGTTCTAGGCAAAAGAAAATACAGAGCAAAAGCCCTGAGGCAAGAAAAAGTCTAGCAGATCACAGCTATGGAAGAGGTAGGGTAACCTGAGAGGGCCACATGAAGGAATTAGAGGGGCTTGGACTGATAGTGGCACTAGATAAAAGAGTGAAGATTAAACAAGAAGAGATCCATATCAAGATAAATCTGAAATGGAAATACAGAGCACCAAAGACAGATCTTAAAAAGAAGTCACCCACAAAGGGGTTACAGTTATAAGGAACTCTCAGTAGCAATAGTGGAAGTCAAAAGATAGCAGAACATTTTCTACAGAAAATATTGGTGAACCTGAAATTGTGTACTCAGAAAAAAACAGTCTTTAAGAACAAAGGTGAGAGGGGTGCCTGGGTGGCTCAGTGGGTTAAGAACAAAGGTGAGGGGCACCTGGGTGGCTCAGTGGGTTAAAGCCTCTTCCTTCGGCTCGGGTCATGATCCCAGGGTTGTGGGATCGAGCCCCGCATCGCGCTCTCTGCTCAGCGGGGGGCCTGCTTCCTCCTCTCTCTCTCTGTCTGCCTCTCTGCCTGCTTGTAATCTCTGTCTGTCAAATAAATAAATAAATAAAATCTTAAAAAAAAAAAAAAGAACAAAGGTGAAATGTGGGCACCTGGGTGGTACAGTCAGTTAAGCATCCAACTCTTGGTTTTGGCTCAGGTCAGTCCTGAGATTGAGCACCGCATCCGGCTCTGTTCTCATTGTGGAATCTGTTGGAGATTTTCTCCCCCTCTCCCCAGCCTGTTCATGCTCTCTCTCTCTCAGATCTTTTAAAAAATGAACAAAGGTGAAATGAAGACTGTTACAGATGAACAAAAACTCCGAGAATTTATCACTGTGAGATGTCTACAGTTAAATAATGTATAAAGGATATATTTCAAGAAAAGGAAAATGAATCCAGAGTGTTTGAGGTGCAGGAGGTTAGTTTGAGATGTAGAAAAGAATTGTAAATACATAAAATGCAGACATCGTCTATACAAAATAATTATTTTATAGTGGGGAGAGTTTTTTAAAAAGATAGAGCTAAAAATAAATAAAAATTTAAAAAAGAGAACATTAGTCAGTTAACATAAGTGTCAGCTAAGAGCACTGCAAGTCAAGACTGAGGAGAATTCTGGAGTTAACATATTCTAGTTTTTTTTTAATTATTTGGGGGGATGGTATTAAGATATTTCTTAACTTTGTTAAGCTAACTGCATACAGTAAAAATTTAAAAGTAAACCTAAAAGAACAAAGGAGCAAATACTAATTTATAAAAAGGAGCAAGAAGCATAGGAAAAAGTGGGATGAATATTTAAACATAAGATGATAAGCAGAATTAATATCAAGCACGTTAGGCTTAGCAGTAGAGAGGACTGTTATATAATAATAAACAATTTACGAAGATGGTATAATTTTTAACTTGTATGAATACATTAGAGCCACCTCAAAGTTGATTTAACCAAATTTGTGTAATTAATTTTTTATTGGGGAGAAATTACAGATTTCTATTACCTACTTCAGATGCAGTGGCCAGGGGAGGCATCTCTAAGGAGTTGACATTGGAGTTTAGACTTAAAAGATGCAAAGGAGGGACGCCTGGGTGGCTCAGTTGGTTAAGCAGCTGCCTTCGGCTCAGGTCATGATCCCAGCGTCTTGGGATCGAGTCCCACATCGGGCTCCTAGCTCAGCCGGGAGCCTGCTTCTCCCTCTGCCTCTGCCTGCCATTCTGTCTGCCTGTGCTCGCTCTCTCCCTCTCTCTCTTTGATAAATAAATAAAATTAAAAAAAAAAAAAGATGCAAAGGAATGGTAGTAAGAGTATTTTGGGCAGAGGGAAGAGCAAGTGCAAAGACCTGGAGAAAGAGCATGGTGTGTTTCAGCACTTAAAGACCAGGGGAGTTAAACAAGGGAGATGAGGCCAGAGAGGTAGACAGAGACTTGATCACACAAAGTCTAGACAGTTGGTAAAGAATTTGTATTGTTTTCCTAGGTGCATCGAAGGGTTTTAAGCAATCTAGTGACATGATCTTTCATTTTAGTATATGTGCTGCCGAAGTGAGCACATGATCTTTCATTTTAAAAAGGTAATGTGTGGTAGAATGGATTAGAGGGGGATAGAATACAAGTGGAAAAATCAGGTCATACTACAATCCAGGCTAGAGTTGAAAGTAAGTAGCCAAGTTAGAATGATGACAATGATGAAAAAAAATAAAAAGACACCATCCATTACAGTAGCACCAAAACCCATAAGGTACTTAGGAAATAACTCTAACAAAGTGTGTGTAAGACCTTTTTGCACAAAATTATAAATTATAAATAAATTGAGACATTGTTCAAGTTCATTGATAGACTTAGTTTCATAAAGATAGTAGTTTTCCTCAAATGGTTCTATATAAATTTAATGCAACTATGAGACTACATATATAATTGAAATGAAGAGGCAGGAATGGGAGGGGGAAGTATTTAAAAGTCATTATAGGAATCCAGGTGAGAAATAAGACCTGAACTAGAATAGTAGTGACAAGAACTGATATGTAGATTAAAAAAGAGTGAACTTGGGGCACCTGGGTGGTGGGTTAAGTCTCTGCCTTCGGCTCAGGTCATGATCTCGGAGTCTGCTTCTCCCTCCCCCTCTGCCTGCCTCTCTGCCTACTTGGGATCTCTCTCTCTTCAAATAAATAAATTCTTTAAAAAAAAAAATAGTAAACTGCTTGATTGGGCAGTTTTCTGAAGGTGGAGTGTAGGAGTTATGAATATGATCCATTGCGACTGAGCTGTTAATCTCAGGAATACAAAGATGAATTCAGACCAGGAAATCTAATAACATCCAACTCAATAGATCATATTTAAAAATGATATCTAAATACATGTCTAAGAGGTTTTGATGAAATTCAGCCTACTGTTTTTCATTAAAAACTTTCAGAAAATAGAAACATATTGCCTAAAATAATAAATATCTATCTTAAGGCAGAAGCTAGCAATCCTATTGAATGGTTATTCGTTGGGTTTATCATTGCCATTATAATCAGAAATAAAGCATGATTGCCTGTAATAACCATTACTCTTAAACACATTGTTCAGAAAGTTCACATTAAATCCTAAACCATAAAACAGAGAGCAGTTGAAGACAAAAATTGCCATTGAGGATAACATTACAGTCTACTGAAAAGCTCTGTAATTGATAAGACATCAGTTAAAGTGCTAATAAGTGGTTGGGCAAAAATAAATACCCCAAAATAAATAATTTAATACTGACAAAGTAAACACCATAAGAGATACACAAATGGGTAAAATGACCCTTGCCTGAAGGACCTTAAATCTCCCTAAGCACTAAACTATTAAGAGAAAACACACAAATTTTAAAAATAGGAGAAAACTAAGTAGATGTTTGATTAGTGACATGAGGAGTTCCCTGCTAATAAAGCTATAAATTAGGACAAAATTTCCAGAAAGCAAACTGGCACTTTTATTTTATACTTCTTGCACTTGCTTATTTTCCCTATAGGAATTTTTGTAGTGGAATCTAATCAGATCTATGGACAGATCTCTCTCTGTGGGAGATATCCATTCCAGTATTGCATGTAGCAGTATATGCAGGAAACATTCTAGAGAAACGTCACGATGGGGCACCTGGGTGATTCAGTGGGTTCAGCCTCTGCCTTTGGCTCGGGTCATGATCTCAGGGTCCTGCGATCGAGTCTCATATTAGGCTCTCTGCTCAGCAGGGAGGCTGCTTCCTCCTCTCTCTCTCTGCCTGCCTCTCTGCCTACTTGTGATCTCTGTCTGTCAAATAAATAAATAAAATCTTTTAAAAAAAATCACAATGAGAGGAGTGGGAAATAAACTATGATCTATAGAATAGAGAATACTGGGGATCAGCTGGGAATGATGGCTGGAAAAATGGGAAATATTCACTGTAGAGTATTATCTGATGAAAACAGTTTACAAAACAATTTGTAGATATACATTTACTTTTCTCTCAAATGTGGGAAAACAGAGCAAAAGAGAAATAAATTATTTAATGTCAGTACATAAAACTCTTTTTTTTTTTTTTTAAAGATTTTATTTATTTATTTGTCAGAGAGAGCGAGCGAGAGCAAGCACAGGCAGACAGAGTGGAAGGCAGAGTCAGAGGGAGAAGCAGGCTCCCTGCGGAGCAAGGAGCCCGATGTGGGACTCGATCCCAAGACGCTGGGATCATGACCTGAGCCGAAGGCAGCTGCTTAACCAACTGAGCCACCCAGGCGTCCCTAAGTACATAAAACTCTTATCAGTGGTTCTTTCCAGATAGCAAGTGATTTTTTTTTAAGCTTATCTGTTTTTTGTTTTTGTTTCAATAATATTGGTATAATAGCCAAGTGTTACTCTTGCTCTGGTTTACTTGGCCAAGTCAGTGTCAGTAGTAATTAGCATGTGTGGGAAGTGGTAGCATTACAGTTGACCTCGCTCTGACTGTGAAGCCTTTGCTCATGCTGAGGCTAAGAGGGGATTAAGGACAACTGGAGACAGACCACTCTTGAGAAGTTTGCTGAAAAGATGAGAGAAGTGTACGTGTATGTGTGCACTTAGAGATAAATTCCACAGCAGTGCAGCCTGACATATCTCTGTACCATCTTTGAGTTTGCCATCTTCCTTTCACACCCAAGCTGCTGCTGCTTCCTTTTTTTTTTTTAAGATTTTATTTTTAAATAATCTCAACACCCGATATAGGGCTCGAACTCACAACTCCCGAGATCAAGAGTTGCACGCTGTACCGAGTGAGCCCGCTAGGCGCCCCCTGAAGCTGCTGCTTTTTGCTTTGTTTTCTTTTTAAAATTTTAGGCTTCCGTGGGTTAAGTGAAAGTCAGCTGGCTCCCTTTCCCCTGCACTGCCCCTCTCTGTGTTCCTCCCTAGTAGATGGTAAGCAGAACAGACGCTACTGAGAGTCATTGTGTGCTATGCATATGATTTTATACAAATAGGACCCATATGGGTTAACAGTCCATTCATCTTATGACATGTAACCTAGAAGTTACTTTTATGTCTTTGTGTGTAGATCTTATCAAGTACAGCTACATTTATCCTTCTAAGCCGTAGCCTGTATGCTGTAGGACCTACCTTCTTAAAAATCTCCCACCAGAAATACAAATCAAAACTGCAATGAGATATCACCTTACACTTGTCAGAATGGCTAAAATCAACAACACAAGAAACGGCAGGTGTTGGCAAGCATGTGGAGAAAGGGGAATCTTCTTGCACTGTTGGTGGGAATGCAAACTGGTGCAGCCACTCTGGAAAAGAGTATGGAGGTTCCTCACAAAGGTAAAAATAGAACTACCCTACGATCTAGTAATTGCACTATTTCCCCAAAGAATACAAAGGTATTTTTCCTAAAGAATGCAAAAATACTAATTCAAAGGGGTACATGCACCCTGTTGTTTGTAGCAGCATTACCAACAACAGCCAAATTCTGGAAACAGCCAGGTATCCGCTGATTAATGATGAATGGATAAAGAAGTTGTGTGTGTGGGGAAAGTGGGTGAGGGGATTAATGAGTGCACTTGTGATGAGCACCGGGTGTCATATGGAAATATTGAATCACTGTATTTACACTAATATTACACTGTAAAGTGACTGGAATTTAAATAAAAACTTAAAAAAAAGAGTGAGAAAAAAAATCTCCCATCCTTTCATATCATCTTATGAATTAATTCATAGTCCCTAGTCGGCATTCAAGGTCTTCCAGTATGAGATAATCTTCCAGTAAGACCAACTTAATATATTTTTTTAATGGTTTATAAACATATATTTTTATCCCCAGGGGTACAGGTCTGTGAATCACCAGGTTTACACACTTCACAGCACTCACCAAAGCACATACCCTCCCCAATGTCCATAATCCCACCCCCTTCTCCCAACCCCCCTCCCCCCAGCAACCCTCAGTTTGTTTTGTGAGATTAAGAGTCACTTATGGGGGCGCCTGGGTGGCTTAGTGGGTTAAGCTGCTGCCTTCGGCTCGGGTCATGATCTCGGAGTCCTGGGATCGAGTCCCGCATCGGGCTCTCTGCTCAGCAGAGAGCCTGCTTCCCTCTCTCTCTCTGCCTGCCTCTCCATCTACTTGTGATTTCTCTCTGTCAAATAAATAAATAAAATCTTTAAAAAAAAAAAAAAAGAGTCACTTATGGTTTGTTTCCCTCCCAATTCCATCTTGTTTCATTGATTCTTCTTCTACCCACTTAAGCCCCCATGTTGCATCACCACTTCCTCATATCAAGGAGATCATATGATAGTTGTCTTTCTCTGCTTGACTTATTTCGCTAAGCATGATACGCTCTAGTTCCATCCATGTTGTCGCAAATGGCAAGATTTCATTTCTTTTGATGGCTGCATAGTATTCCATTGTGTATATATACCACATCTTCTTGATCCATTCATCTGTTGATGGACATCTAGGTTCTTTCCATAGTTTGGCTATTGTGGACATTGCTGCTATAAACATTCGAGTGCACGTGCCTCTTTGGATCACCACGTTTGTATCCTTAGGGTAAATACCCAGTAGTGCAATTGCTGGGTCATAGGGCAGTTCTATTTTCAACATTTTGAGGAACCTCCATGCTGTTTTCCTGAGTGGTTGCACCAGCTTGCATTCCCACCAACAGTGTAGGAGGGCTCCCCTTTTTCCGCATCCTCACCAGCATCTGTCATTTCCTGACTTGTTGATTTTAGCCATTCTGACTGGTGTGAGATGATATCCAACTTAATATTTCAATTTGATCTTCCACTACCTTGCACTTGGCCCAAGCCCAGGCCTACTTCTCATCTTTTTGTGTTCACCTGCTGTCTTTCCTTTCTTTTTTTTTTTTTTTTTTTTTTGGCCCCCTGCTGAGCAGAGAGCTGGATGCGGGGCTCAATCCCAGGAGCCTGAGATCTTGACCTTAGCCGAAGACAGAGGCTTAACCCACTGAGCCACCCAGATACCCCTCTTTTTCCTTTTCTTAAGTAGACTCTAAGATTCTTCATAGAAGAATCTTATGGTGTGATCTTATTCAGCATTTTATATCCAGCGCCTTTTATAATTCAGGCTCATAGATGTTTAATGAATGCTTGCTATGTACTTAATTCACTCATTCTGTACATACACAAAATGACTTGGGTGCGGTTAGTTTTTTGTCCTAAGCCCATCCTCCTAATAGCCTGTTCTGGTCCCAACCCAGCTATGCTCTCTTTCATGTTTATATTACCAGAAGCATCTTGTATCATTGTATCATTCCCAAAGTCTTTCTTTATAGTTACCTTAATAGATTGCAATCTCCATAGTAACAGGGACTATGTTTGCTTAGTTCTTTATTTTCGTAGTGACTAGCACAATGCCTGTATATGGTAAGCAGTCAGGAAATATTACTAGTATGGAACTGAATTAAGATGGAAAAAAAAATCCTAAACGCCTGAAATTTGCACTTTCTAGGGAGTCAATGATCTTTCTGCAGCACAAATCCATATCTGGAAAGATGGCTCTGGGTTGCTTGAGCTTTGGAACACTTACAGACCTTTTAAGAGCTTTGATTTAAGGCATGAATAACTGGCTTCTGTTTCTAAACTCTAAGCACTATCTAAATAATAAAGCTGCTTTAGAATAATTTATAATTTTTCTCATAGCAACCCTACTACCTTATTTTTAAATGACTTGTAAGGAAACAAAGGCGTAGAGGAGTTTTGTGACTCATAAATAGTCAAACAGGAAAGGATCAATGAAGTAAGAGTTGAAGGATGGTACTGTTCGAAATATACGGACATATTGTTAAATGTAGTATCTGTGACATCAACCTGCTATTTAGGGACTGTACCCCAGTACCCTTAAGTTCTTTTAATAGAACCCCACAATATTTGTTATCTATGAATCATGCGTGCATGCAACAACTGTTTATTGAGAACTGATCATGTGTCAGGTATTAATTGAGGTGCCAAGATAAAGCAGTGAATAAGATAAGAGCCAACCTTTGAGGAATGCACGGAGAATCATTAACACAAAACTGTCTCAAATTCTGGTCTCTTTGCCCTGACTTTGAGCAGCTCATCCTGTCTGTATTTCATTTGAGGTTAGTCTAGAACTTTCTAAAGAACTTAGTTTCTTCAAAGTCATAAGTCTGCGAATTGAACAGAAGTCTTAATTTTCCTGAAAGAGCTGGAAATTGGTTTCTTTATTTAGTTTATTTAATTTCCTTCATCTAATATTTCTTGTTCCTGTTTCAATATAGTTGAACTCCCTGCTCACTTCCTTTTCTTTAATGGGGGAGAGAGAAAAAAGAGGCTTCATTCTGCTGTGATTTATGTGTTTTTTTTTTTTTTTTTTTTAAGATTTTTAAAATTTATCTGAGAGAGAGAGATCACGCTCATGAGTCAGGGGGAGGAGCAGATGGGGAGGGAGAAGTAGACTCTGCCCTAAGCCTTTTACGGGGCTTGATCCCACAAAGCCAAGTTCACTTCCTAAGCCAAAATCAAAAGTTGGGTGCTCGACTGACTGAGCCTTTCAGGTGCCCCTCTGCTGTAATTTGTAATTGAGGTGGATTTTGCAGTGCTTATGTTCAGACTTAGGTTGTAATGCTTAGAAGTGTTTCAAAATTTTGTGGTTCTGTCGTGGTGTTAATCAGAAACTTCAGCACCAATATAATATAGATCTTTGCTTGGAGGTCCATGTGCACAATTAATTAAATCCATTAACTATAAAATCAGAATGATGTGCTGCATGAATATATTTCATTTTCCCCATAGGAAAGTAAGGACAAAGCTGTTTCCATGAGTCATCCCTTTTTCCGTCCTTACTGATATTTTATTGGCTAACCTTTCTCATTGCTCCTCTAAAAGGTATCTAAGATGATATTGAAAAGAAATACTCTATGATATAGAAAAATATTCGGGGTACATTAAGGGAAATAAGTTTAGAAAAAAAATGTTTTTGTCTTTTTAAAATTGATGTGTATCTGTAGAAAAAGAATTAAAAATTATGTAACAAAAGCTTCAGTGTTTCTGTGTGCTTGGACAGGTTATGATCTCCTTTTTATGCTTCTCTTCATTTTCCAGTTTTTCTATAATGAACATTTTTTTTTTTAAAGATTTTCTTTATTCGACAGAGAGACACAGCGAGAGAGGGAACACAAGCAGGGGGAGTGGGAGAGGGAGAAGGAAGCTTCCCACAGAGCAGGGAGCCCAATGCAGGGCTTGATCCCAAGACCCTGGGATCATAACCTAAACTGAAGGCAGATGCTTAACTACTGAGCCACCCAGGTACCCCTATAATGAACATGTATTATTTTGTAATCAGAGAAAAAATTGAGACCCTGATGTCAGAAAGCACACCTCTCTTCAGTGACTTTCCACACCTTTGGTTTTGTCTGTCTCTCTTGCTTCTTACTGGCCGTCCTTGGTTTCTTGCAGCCTACCCAGTAAGATTCCAACCTGCTCTGGCCCCAGGAGCCCCCACAGCCTGGCTTTGTTCAGCCTGCCTTTCCATTTCATCTCTGCCCTTCCCTTTCTACAGATGTCTCACGAATCCTTGGATGTGTTGTTCTCTTTGATATTCAGTCTTTCAGATGTTGAGGACAAAAATTCTTCTAGAATCACCTTTCACTCATGTCACCAGTATATCAGAAAAGCATCCACTTCTCACCACCTCCCCCAGCCATCCCAGCCAACTGGTTGTTGTGAAGGCCTCCTGGAGGCCTTCCTCCTTCATCCTTGCCTCCACTGCTGTCCTCTGAATGGCAGCCAGAGGTTTCTTTTTAAAATGTCAGCCGGGTCATGTCATTCTTCTGCTGAAAACACTCCCAAAGCTCCCACCTTACTCTGTGAAAACCAGTCTTTACAGGGGTCTACAAGCCCTATGTAAGCCCCATGGGACGTGACCTCCCCACCTCTCTGTCCTCAGCTCCTCTCCCCTCAGCTGCACTCCATACACTGGCTTTTAACTCTTCCTCAGTCATACCTCACACTTGCTGCCTTGTAGGTCTGCCTTTGCTGTTCCTTTTCTGTGCAGTGCTGATCCCTGCTTGAGTCTCTGCTCACATATTAGTGTGTCAGGGAGGCCTTCCCCAACCACCCTGTATAAAATGACACATGTACACCCAGTGGTGTTCTCTATCCCTCTTTCCTGCTCCATTTTCTTTATGGCATGTAACATCACCTGACGTAGTATGTGTGTGTGTGTGTGTGTGTGTGTCTGCTGTCCTTCTGTCTCCTTCCAGTAGCACATAAGCTGCTGAGGGCAGGGGCTTGTTCACCTCTGTATTCCCATCACCTGGAGCACATCAGCCCTTCCTGTCTCCTTCGAGATCTTATTCTGTAGTTCCCTCTACTAAGTTTCGTCTTCCTTCTCTATTGGATAATTTTTTGTCATCAGTAGCATTTTCAGTTCTTTCTCCTCATCGAAAACAAACACAAACAACCTGTCCTCAGTTCTGTACGTTCTGATTATCAAGACATTGGTTTCTGCGCTTCCTTTCAAGTTTCTGGAAAGAGTTGATGTGTGCTTATCCCCTTCCCCTCCCTCTCTGGTTTCTGCCTTGGTCCTCTGTACCAAGGTTTCCATCTTGTTGTGCTGGCATGACTGCTTCTGGGGAGGTTTCCAGGATGCTTTGACTGTGAGAAGTAAATAGGCCTTGTTTTGTTCCTTTTCTTACCTTACTTTTCTGTGGTATTGTACTGTGCTGATTTTTTTTCCTCCTGTAATTCTCCTTTCAGCCTTTTTGAGGTCCTCTTCTGAAGTCTTTTCCTATTCCTCTTTACTGATGATTTTTTTTTTTTTAAAGATTTTATTTATTTATTTGTCAGAGAGAGAGCGAGCAAGAGCGAGCATAGGCAGACAGAGTGGAAGGCAGAGTCAGAGGGAGAAGCAGGCTCCCTGCAGAGCAAGGAGCCAGATGTGGGACTCGATCCCAGGATGCTGGGATCATGACCTGAGCCGAAGGCAGCTGCTTAACCAACTGAGCCACCCAGGTGTCCCTTTACTGATGATTTTTGCTTATTCCTTCTCTACCCCTGCCTTAGGAGTGTCCCTTAAGGCTCTGTCTTTAGCTCTCTCTATGGCTTACTATGAATCCTTCCCAGCATGACTGCATCTGTCCCATGTTTTTTTTTTTTTTCTTTAAGATTTTATTTATGTATTTGACACAGAGAGACACAGCAAGAGAGGAACACAAGCAGGGGGAGTGGGAAAGGGAGAAGCAGGCATTGTGCCCGTTGAGCAGGGAGCCCGATGTGGGGTTCAATCCCTGGATCCTAGGATCATGACCTGAGCTGAAGGCAGATGCTTAATGACTGAGCCACCTAGGTGCCCCTATCCCGTGCTTTTAACTACTGCACTCCTGACTCCCAAATCTCTTTTTTAAAAAAGATTTTATTAATTTGGATGGCAGAGGGCAGAGATTGTATGGAGGGAGGGGCAGAAGGAGAGAGAGAATCTCAAGCAGACTCAGTGCTGAGCATAGCCTGACACGGGGCTCAGTCTCATGACCTGAACTGAAATCAAGAGGATGCGGGGTGGGACCAAAGTGAGGCGGCTGGGTAAGGGCTGGTAGCTCCGGCAGCAACCATGGTGTATAATGGCCTCACTGTGCCTCTTATCGTGATGAGCGTGTTCTGGGGCTTCGTCGGCTTCTGCGTGCCCTGGTTTATCCCTAAGGGTCCCAACTGGGGAGTTATCACCACCATGCTGGTAACCTGTTCAGTTTGCTGCTCTCTCTTTTGGCTGATTGCAATTCTGGCCCAACTCAACCCTCTCTTTGGACCACAATTGAAAAATGAAACCATCTGGTACCTCAAGTATCATTGGCCTTAAGGAGGAAGACCTGCTCGCCAGTGCTCCATCATTGAGGTCACAAAGAGAATTCCTCTAGATGCAAAGTCAACTCCAAACCCAGACCACCTTCTTTGACTCACCTGTTTTGGCCATCAGCTGCCTTAAATACTCACACCACATTTGAATATCTTACTCTATAATGCAGTATTTTTTCCTGTCACCTTTTTTACATTTCGACAAATTATGTGCCTACTTAAACCTAAACTGTGCTGACTCTATACAGCGTTCATGCACTCTTCTGAGCTAGAAGGTGCTGTTCTTCTGGGAAATATATTGCTCTCTCCTGGGAACCTGTGAATTCGAAGATGACTCCTGCATGGTCACAGCAAGGGACTCAGCAAAGTGTTTAACTGTCACAAGACAGAATCCAGTGGGGCAGTCAGTAGGAGAGCAGAGAGCTTGTTCAGAGGCAATATCTGTTCTAACAGAATTACACCAAAGTATATTTTCAGGATGACTTTCTTATTTCTGTCATCTACTGGAATAAATTATTTTTCTGCTTTCTGTGGAAAAAAAAAAAAGAGCATGCTCACCCAAATCTATCTTTTGTCCAGATTTTTCTCTTGTATTTCAGGCTTGTATTTTCATCCTTCTCTTGGACCTGTCCTACTTGATTTCCCATGTCCCATATTCAAAAGCATACACAGTATACTTGGAACGACATAGCCTAACAGTAGCAATTGCTTCTCCACAGCTGCCCACCTTGGTCAGTGGCCCACCTGGTCATGAAAGGCACTCTTGTGAGTCACGTCAGCGGCTCTCTGTTTGAATGCCACCATGTCTGAGGGCACCAGCTTCTCTCTCACATGGCTCCCGTGAAGCTGTAATCTGGTCTCAGTTCTCATTGCCCCTGCCACAGTTTAGATGTCCCTCCTCTCCCCCTTTATAGCACAGTCCTTCAAGCATGTACTCTGAAGCCAGACAGCATGGGTTCTGATTTTGGATGTGCCACGGATCACTTATGTGACTTTGGTCCATGCCTCAGTTCCCTCATTGGTAAAATAGGGATAACAAGTCATGATGAGGATGAAATATCGAGTGTTGAAAATAATGGCCAACACTGTTCTGGCTGACCTCTGTATCGCTGGTCTGTTCTTCTAAAGTGTTCTGACTTGTGCTCGCTTTGGCAGCATATATACTAAAGTGTTTTTGACTCTGCTACAACGTCAGCTTTCAGAAATGGACATCTGACCACATCATTCTCTTGTTAAGATCTCTGTGGCTTCTGATGGTCTGACCACCACTTCTTTCCAGCTCGTCTCCGTTGTCCCTTTCCCCTCACTCACTGCTACAGCTATATTCACTAATCAGCAGTTTTCCAAAGAAGATGTGATCGTGCATGCCTTGACATCTTTGTACATGCTGTTTCTTCTGCTCGAAGTGTCCTTCCTTACCAGTTTTATCTGTGAATCTTCAGCAATCCTTCAAGACTGTGCTTATTTTTTACATTCACTTCCCACTTTTTTTTTTTTTTAAAGTATTTATTTGAGAGAGAGAGTGTGTGTGCGAGTTGGGGGGAATGGCAGAGGGCGAGAACTCAGGCAGACTCCCCCACCGAGCACGTAGCATGACTCAGGCCTCGAACTCACAACCCATGAGATCATGACCTGAGCTGAAACCACGAGTCGGATGCCCAGCTGACTAAATCACCCATGCACTCCTCACTTGTCACTTTTTAACTAGTCACATCCATCAATTAAGCAGTCATAGCCAGCAGTTACTGAAACCCAAGTATAATGGTGTTCTGGAAGATAGAAGAAAATATAACATGTTTTTCAGGGGCATGCAGTCTAGTAAGGGAACAGGACAGAGAGATGTGCAGCAGCAAGGGACTGTCCCTGAGAATGCTAAGGGGATCGGCATTCCAGAGAAGGACAGAATCACCGCTCACAGATACAGGGGAGTGCAGGGTGTTAGGGTGGTTAGAAAGGCTTCATGGAAGAGTTGCGGTTTGAGGATGGTAAGATCTGCACAGGTGGAGGGAGGGGGTAGATCCTGTGGCTCAGGGAACAGAAGGCACAGAGGTAGCAGTTGCCAAGCTGAGTGGAAGAAGCCTGATGAGAAGACGTGTGTTGAGTGCCAAGGTCATAAGCCACGCAGAGTCACAGGGGTCTCCAGAGCCCAGAACATCTTGAGGGATGAGTGTGTTCTCGTGTTCTACCCTGTGCCAGGCCACACTGGAGCCTGATGCAAAGGGAGCTCAGCAACACCGATCTCATCTTCATTCAAAATTTTGATATTTTGTTCATCATGGGATTTTTTTTTTTAAAGATTTATTTATTTATTTATTTGACAGAGAGAGAGATCACAAGTAGGCAGAGAGGCAGGCAGAGAGAGAGGAGGAAGCAGGCTCCCTGCTGAGCAGAGAGCCCGATGCGGGACTCGATCCCAGGACTCTGAGATCATGACCTGAGCCGAAGGCAGCGGCTTAACCCACTGAGCCACCCAGGCGCCCCCATCATGGGATTTTTTTGGCATTAATTTTGACTTTTTAAAATATTGCATTAAAACATGATTTATTTTGGTTACTGCATTTTTTGGCACTCCCTTAAATTTTGTGCCCGAGGTCATTTCCTCACTTACTTCATTCAGCCCTAGTCCCTGCCCTGTGTTCTGGTTCTGAAGTTTGGTGGAGGGGACATGGGTATTTACTTTATTGTTACTATTATTAATTATGGTTTATTCATTTTGTACATGTTCTTTGATTAGTAGACAGTATTTCGTAAAAAGCAATTAAGGTAAATTAGAATTTTAAGAAGATTAATTTGGAACTTTGGAGCCTGAAAACCATGAAAGGGAAAATAATCATTTGTGCTTCCAAGTCAATTTCTGGAGGACAGTAACTTCTTCTTGCTGCAGTGCATGCAGTGCAAGCAAAAGGAGTTGTTTTGCTCACATCTAAATGGGGGAAGGATCACTGGAGGGTCGGGATATTAGAGGCTGTTGTCCACTTGGAGACAGACATTAAGCAACTGAGTTGCTGTAGCCAGAATGTTCTGCCCAGGGCAAGCTCCCACAAATGGGCCACAAGGGCTAGGCTTGGCCCACATCTCACATAAAGCAAACCTGTCTAGCCCTGCTCAAGGAGCAGCTGCTCTCTGGTCACTGTGCTTACACTGTGGGCCATCACACAGGGGCCATGGCCCAAGAAGCAGTGGAAGATTCATGAACTCTCTAAACTTCTCAGGGCTACTTGTGTCCAGGAAAGAGGTGATGTTTCATACAAAGAGTATTACTAGTACATCTAAAAACGTGAAGTCTTTTGTTCATTAGCACACTCGTGACTCATGGAAGATGACTCGGCACCAGGAAGTCAATGAGCATTGGCACAAATCTCCGAGAAGGTTGAGGGGAAGGTGGAAAGGGGCAAGCTGCCCCCAAAAGTGCCACCAGGCACACTGCCCTGTCATTTGATGGGGACCGTCCACATATCCAGCATGAGCTGCTTCAGTCTCACGGTAGACATTTTGGCATGATATGGAGAAGCTACAGGCTGCATTTTACCATCAGAGGAGTGGGTGGACAGAGAAGATGGCTCCTTCCTGAGGCCCCAGACCATGATCTGCTCGACTCACCCCTGTGGGGTTGCTGACCCCTCTTGTTGGCACAGCCAGCAAAGTTGTTCTTCAGAACTGAAGGAGAAATCGAAGAGTTTCCCAGACAGTCAAAAGCTGGTAGAGTTCATCACCACCACAACGGCCTTAAAGAAATGGTAAAGGGAGTTCTTCAGGCCCTTGAGCAAAACACCTGAACAGGATGAAAACTTCTGTGCAAGAACTGCTTCTGGGAGAAGTTCTAGAGTGAAAGACTGTCGTCAAGCCAGAACTCAGCCACTGCAGAACTCTTACTGCTTAGAGCTACATGGAGTCCACATGGGAAGGAATCACGCAGCCTGTGGATTTGCCTATTGTTTTCTTCATCGGTACTCCACTTCAGCCTCTGTGAAACACTGGGATAGTGTCCAAGGATCTTCTCAGGTTCCTTCCCAGGGAGCAAATGTTTTAAAATCATACCAGACCTCCTTTGAGCCTGGCAGAAACATATCGACCACATGGTAGCTCTAGGTTCTCTGACTGGATGAAGCAATAAGGCACTTCCTTTGAGGCAACTCTGTTGAGCCTGGCTTCTCGAGCCCTGTCGTGAGATGTTCTAAGCCTCTGTGTTCCTTAAAGATCATGTTTTAACCTCCTGTGAAAACCTGGCCCTCGTCATGTACAGTTGATCCCGCCCTTCCCACTACCCATGATGGATTTCAGTGACTGGTTTCCATGACCGTCTGCTCCACAAGGCTGTGAACCCCGGGGAGGTGGTGGGAACTGTAGCCTTTCCTCTCCCTCCCCTCGTGCAGGGTCTTTACAGTGAGTGGCCCAGAATAGATACTCCATAAACATTGAATCAATAATCAGGGGTTCAGAGTGTACTGAGATTTTTATACTTCTTCCTTCAATTTCTTCAGGCTGCAAGAATTAGTCGATCGAGTGCTGGAACGCTTTCAGGCATCTGGACTAATAGTGAAAGAGTGGAATAGTGTGAAACTCCACGCAACGGTGATGAACACTCTATTTAGGAAGGACCCCAATGGTAAGTCCCGCATAGAACTGTAGCATAGCTTATGATCAGCAAGGCCTTGTGATATTCCTGGGGTTCAAACAAGACTGGCTACCCAAGACTGTCTGGTAATCTTCTTCCTTTGAATCTCTAACTTGTTTTGATGAGCACAGTGGAAGTGGAGAGGGCACGTATCTTGTGTGGGACTGTGACATTCCAGATCCTTGATTTTTGTTGCACATAGGGTTGGCAGATTTAGCGAAAAGAAATACAAGAGGCCCAGGTAAATTTTAGGTAAACAGTGAAAAATTATTTTAGTATAAGTGTGTCCCCTGCAATACTTGGTGTCTTCTTGGAAAAAAGAAATAAGGAGGGCGCCTGGGTGGCTCAGTGGGTTAAAGCCTCTGCCTTCAGCTCAGGTCATGATCCCAGGGTCCTGGGATTGAGCATCACATCCGGCTCTCTGCTCGGCCAGGAGCCTGCTTCCTCCTCTCTCTCTCTCTGCCCGCCTCTCTGCCTACTTGTGATCTTTGTCAAATAAATAAATAAATAAATAAATAATCTTTAAAAAAAAAAAGATAAAGAAAGTAGGAGAGAAGATTAGGTTAGTCCAGTGGTTCTCAACTACAGACAACTCTGCCCTGTGCCCTCTTCCCCTCACCCCAGGACATTTGGTTGTCACACTTATGGGCTTGAGGGTATGTTGCTACTCCTGGCATCTAGTGGGAAGAGGCTGCTTATTAACTCTCTACAATGCACAGGCCAGCCTACCCTAACAAAGAAGTATCTAGAAATGTCAATATCACCAAGGTTGAGAAACCTGGTGTTAAGAGTAATAATGTTTCCTCTCATGGACTCTGAGCCTTAGGTAAGAATGCCTTGCTTTAACCCTTCATTTGGGATGGTTACCTACATTTCAAAAAGGATTCTTCTTTTTTTTCCCATTGCCTTTCCCACCCTACCCCCAAGTGAAAGCTTTTCCAGCACAGTCAGCATCATCTGATCAGGAGCCACATATTCAAATTACATGCAGCTTCTTCTAAAACTTGCTTGAAATATACCAGCACCAAAAATCTCATGTTCGGGTTTTATTTCCTTTGTTTAGGACCTGACATTGGTTTTAGGAAGTTTAGGTTGGAAGAGGACTCCATCAGGACTTTAACCCATAACCTCTTTGTAGATTTATACTTTAGGACAGGTTGTATGTCCCTCTTGTCAAAGTACAGTTGACCCTGAAACAACAGTTTGCACTGTGCCAGTCCACTTATACCAGGAATTCTTTCAGTAACTACAGTATAATACTATAAATGTATTTTCTGTTCCTTACAATTTTTTTTTTAAAGAATTGATTTATTTATTTGACAGACACAGATCACAAGTAGGCAGAGAGGCAGGCAGAGAGAGAGGAAGGGAAGCAGACCCCTTACTGTGCAGAGAGCCCGATGGGTGCGGGGCTCGATCCCAGGACCTGAGCCAAAGGCAGAGGCTTTAACCCACTGAGCCACCCAGGCACCTCTGTTCTTTCCAATTTTCTTTTTTTGGGGGACACCTGGATGGCTGTCAGTTAAACATCTGCCTTTGGCTCAGGTCATGATTCCTGAGTCCCAGGATTGAGCCCCACATTGAGCTCCCTACTCAGTGGGGAGTCTGACCTCCCCCTTCTTGTGCTCTCTCTCACTCTCACTCTCTCAAACAAATAAAGTCAGGCAAAAAATATTTTCTTTTTTCTTGTTTACGTTATTGTAAGGATGCAGTATATAATACATATAATTTACAAAATATGTATTATTTGGCTGGTTGTATCATCAGTAAGGGTTTTGGCCAACAGTAGTTTGGTTTTAGGGGAGTCAGAAGTTATACACGAACTTCAACTGCATGGGGGTTGGTGCCCCTAATCCCCATTGTTCAAGGGTCAGCTGTACATCTTTTTATTTCTCTCAGACATGTACCAAAGATCCCAACTGGAAGTCACTTGCCATTGTAGGACTAAGAGATATGTAGTTGTCCACATTTTAGTTATAGTGTTAATGTTTTGTGATGTTAGATTATATTTTATTTAAGATTTTTCTAAATAAATCACTATTTTACCTTCAGGAGCACTGAGATCAAAATTGGTTCAAATGACTCAGTCAAAGCATATAGACTGTTGTTTGGGTACTTAATAGAATCCAAAACTCTATACTTGTTCTGATGCAATACTTTTTTAATTTTTTTTTTTTTTTTTTTGCATTTGGGTAGTAGTATTGCAGAAGAATATTTGGAATTTCAGAAAATACATTTTCCAGAATATTTCACATTTATATGTGCGCATATATATATATGTATATTTATGTATGCTTGTATATACATATACATTTATAGGTATCTTGTCCACTGGGAACATTTAAAGGAGTCTGTAGTATTTATTTATTTATTTATTTTTATTTTTATTTTTTTTTTAAAGATTTTATTTATTTACTTGACAGAGAGAAACCACAAGTACACTGAGAGGCAGGCAGAGAGAGAGAGAAGGAAGCAGGCTCCCTGCTGAGCAGAGAGCCCTACGCGGGACTCGATCCCAGGACCCTGAGATCACGACCTGAGCCGAAGGCAGCGGCCACCCAGGCGCCCCTGTAGTATTTATTTTGTTCTGGGTGGTCAGTTTTAAGTTTGGAAGCATAGTCAGTTCCTCTGAGATGAGGTACTTTTTAACATCTCTACGTAAAGACATAGTTCTATAACTCTAGAATATACACTCAATTCTTTGGTTCAGAAGACATATCGTATCCAGTATCATCCAGTAGAACTCCCTGTGATGATAGAAATATTCTCTACCTGATGTCCAGTATGGTAGCCACTATCCACATGTAGTTATTGAGCACTTAGAGGTTTCTACAAGGCTGAGAAAGTAAACTTTTCATTTTAATTAATTTAAATTATTTAAGTTTAAATAATCACATGTGCTAGAGGCTACTAATTTGGACAGTGCAGGTATAGACAGTATTTTATTAGACATTTAATGCTATCAGCAATACATTCTGAAAATGCCCTAGTCCTTAAATCTTGCTTGAGAACTCTTACCATACTCCATTATTAACCACATTTTGACATAGAAGAGTTGAATTATAAAGGAATCTGTATCTACTAAATTGTGTGGTTCCAGA
Source organism: Mustela nigripes (assembly GCF_022355385.1). Lineage (NCBI taxonomy): Eukaryota > Metazoa > Chordata > Mammalia > Carnivora > Mustelidae > Mustela > Mustela nigripes. The sequence goes on along the minus strand of NC_081560.1, from coordinate 138,184,589 downwards.
TTTATATTCAGTTAGCACTAGAGCTCCATGTAAGAAAACCTTCTAGTTCACAGTCTAGTTATCCTTTCCTTCTAGAGATAGTTTGAATATAACACCTTTATTGAGATATAATTCACATACTGTATGATTCACTCATTTAAAATACATAATTCAGGGGCGCCTGGGTGGCTCAGTTGGTTAAGCATCCAGCTCTTGATTTTGGCTCAGGTCATGATCTAAGAGTTGTGAGATTGAGCCCCGCCATGGGGCCCTGCACTGGGCATGGAGGCTACCTGAGATTCTCTCTCCCTCTATGCCCCTACCCCTCAAAACCCATTTCAATCTTCAGATATCATTACTGTTTTTTATTTCTTTTTCTTTTTCTTTTTTAAGTAGGCTCCAACACGGAGCTTGAACTCAGGACCCCAAGATCAAGACCTGAGCTGAGATCAAGGGTTGGACACTTAACTGACCAAGCCACCCAGTCACTCCTCATTACTGCTTTGTAATTGATATTTGCTTAGTATGAATTTAAAGTTTCCCATCACTTCTTGGGGCACCGGCATGTGGGTGGTGCAGTCAGTTGAGTGTCCAACTCTTGGTTTCTGTTCAGCTCCTGATCTCAGGGTCATGAGATCGAGCCCCACTTCAGACTCTGTGCTCAGTGTGGAGTCTACTTAGAATTCTCTCTCCCTCTCCCTCTGCCCCACCACCCCAGGGGCACATGCATGTGCATGTTCTCTCTGTCTCTCTAAATTAAATAAATATATCTTTAAAGTTTCACATCTCCTCTTAACAGGAGACCGGTTTTTAATTTGGGAAATATACATGGTTTTGGGATCTTTGATTAAGAGAGTACTTTTTCATTAGAAGTTACCAAAGTGTAATTCCGGTGGACTAGTTAACATATGTTATGCTCATGGAGTTACCGACCTGGACATATTTTACCAATTCTGACTTTGTAGTCTCCATATCTATATATAATAAAAGAGCATATTCCAGAATTGGAAGTACAGATATTTTTGAGGGTCTTTTGGTGGGCAGGAAAGGGGTTGATGTTTTGGAAAATATTCTGAGGGTTAAATAATTCTTTTTTTTTTTTTTTTTTTAGATTTTTTAAATTTATTTATTTGACAGAGAGAGATCACAAGTAGATGGAGAGGCAGGCAAAGAGAGAGAGAGAGAGGGAAGCAGGCTTCCCACCAAGTAGGGAGCCTGATACTGGACTTGATCCCAGGAATGACCTGAGCCGAAGACAGCAGCGTAACCCACTGAGCCACCCAGGCACTCGATGCTTTGAATTTTCTATACCTTAGGTTCTTCTCTGGTTTAATTTTTACTTGAAAAGGACATAGAATATGGTGTTTCACTCTTTTTGACCTTCCATCCCTCTCCTTTGAAATCCTTTTTCCTGTTATACTTTACGGATGTCTTTTGGGATTAGCAAGCTAAATTAACACAAGGTCATAGATTTGCTGCATTTCTGTGTAGAATGTCTGTAAAGACACCTTTGATTGCAACTGAAAGGGGCTCTCTCATTTTGGGGAAGTCCTTAAACCAGCCCACTTAATGTTGGTTGCAACCCAAATTAATGTTGCCAGCATTTTTTACTACAAATGTTTGAATTTTTAAATATTTTTACATATTTAAAAATGCATGTAGATTATACAAAATCTTGGGTTTTTAGACCATAGGGAACCTTTGGAGATCACCTAGTCTTAACCTGGAACTGCGTAAGTGAACTGAAGTCCATAGAGGAGACATAATTTACCTAATAATATGGCTCATTTTACAAGCACAAACACACCCCCCACATCTTCTTTATCCATTCATCTATCAATGGACACTTAGGTTGCTTCCATATCTTGGCTATTGTAAATAATGTTGCAATAAATATAGGGGTACATATATCTTTTGGAATTAGTGTTTCCATTTTCTTTTAAAACAGAAGTGGAATTACAGGATTATGTGGTATTTCTATTTCACTTTTCTTTAAGGAACCTCCATACTGTTGCTCCAGTTTGTGTTCCCACCAACAGGGCATGAGGGTTCCTTTTTCTCTGTGTCCTTGCCAACACTTGTTATTTCTTGTATTTCTGATGAGTGGGTGAAGAAGATGTATGTGGGGGTGTGTGTACATGTGTATACATACACAACGGACTACAACTCAGCCATAAAAAAGAATGAACTTTGCCACTGTGACAACATGGATGGACTAAGAGCATATTATGCAGAGTGAAATAAATCAGACAGAGAAAGACAAATACCAAATGGTTGTATGTATATGTAAAATCTATACATTTTTTTAAAAGTGTATTTGTTTATTATTAGAGAGAGAGTGCATAGAGGGAAAGGAGAAGGAGAAGCAGACTCCCTGCTGGGCAGAGAGCCTGACCTGGGGCTTGATCCCAGGACCCTGAGGTTATGACCTGAACCAAAGGCTTAACTGACTGAGCCACCCAGGCACCCCTTTGCTTTCATGTAGAATCTAAAAAAACAAACAAACAGAAGCACATTTATAAATATAGAGAACAAACTGGTGGTTGCCAGAGAGGACGTGGGGATGGGGTTGGCAAAATAGGTAAAGGGGATTAAGAGGTACAAATTTCCAGTTATAAAATAAATAAGTTACAGAGCTGTAAAGTACAGCATAGAGGATACAGCCAGTAATATTGTAATAACATTGCATGACAGATAGTGAGTGGCAGATGGTGGCTACAGTGAGTAATGTATAGAATTGTCAAATCACTATGTTGTACACCTGAAATTAATATAACATTGTATGTCCACTATACTTTAAAAAAAAGAATATGGTTAATTACATAGGTAACATACCTTGAGTACTTGGACAGTGTTGAATGAATAAATGTGTACTGAATTAATGACCGCACTGAGACTGGACGCCAGGCCTCTTGACTCAGACTGATGTTTTTCCCTCCTATTATGCCACAATCCCAGTAGTACATGAGGATTTTGCTTGTTGTACCTATAGAAACCCAAAAGAAAACAAATGTGAATAACCCAAGCATCTCTTCTAACATTATCTTTGAAATATTTACAGCTGAAGGCAGGTACAATCTCTATACAGCTGATGGCAAATACATCTTCAAGGAAAGAGAATCATTTGATGGGCGAAACATTTTAAAGGTCAGTACATAACAGGGTGAATTGGAAAGCCTTTGGCATGTGTCCTAAGATAAGAGTAGAAAACAAGTTGTTCTCCTTTTAACAGTAAAATATATTTTTCTCATTCTTCTCACGAGGATCATTGATTCAAAGGTCTGGCAAAACACACACACACACACACACACACACACGTATGTGTGTGTGTATGTTAATGTCCTAAAGGAAAAGAAATCTTTTTGAATCTGCTGAGGTTGTGATGTCTCTTAGAACCCTGACTACTTGAACTCATAGGAATACGTTGATTTTAACCTAGGGAGTTTTACTTTTTATTTTACCTCTGTAGGACTGGGTCTGCATTTTTTTTAAGTCAAAAAGAATTATTTATTTTGTTCTAGTAGACTTTCACCTATAGTCCCTCTCTAAAGTTGTTTTGTAATCTGTTTTTATTCAGGAATAGCCCATATTCTGAAAAGTAGGTGGTCTCTGACTGTTGAGGCTTTGCTTCTTGAGTGTTAAATTAACCTATGAAATTTCCATAAAAAGGGTTCTTCAGGGTGGCATTTATCTTTCTCCTACAGACCACATTCTGTAACAACCACAATTTATGCCGTCTCTGTCAGGTTAGCATGTCATTGTGCCTCTGGGCAAACGGAAACAGAAGTTGATACAAGGGAGAGGTTTTGGATTCTTCATTTCACTTGTTCTGTAATGATTAGGTCATACATTTTCAAGGCCATACATTTTTGGGAGCTGGGAGGAGAGTGTGTGTATATAACTTCAAAATAATCTTTAGCTTTAAAAAAATGCTTTTTCTTTTTCCTTCCCCCCTCATCCTCTGTTTCCTTATCTGGGTACTGGGCACTTTTCTTGCCAAATGCCTAGTGTGACCCCATTACCTTTAATTGATGACATCATTTCAGCAGCTGCAAAGTTCTTACTGCAGAGCCTGACATGGCAGTGACCAGATTCCCTCTTAGGCAGGCATTCAGGCTCCTACCCTGCAGCGCTATGTCAATTTCTTATTTTCCTTGATACCTTTCCTCTTTTTTGAGTGGTATTCTTGTTGTCAGAGTAACTGTGGTAGCTTTGGTTTGAGTGGCAAGCTGCTAATTAATTCAGCTGTAGTTTACTTATTTTCCCAGTCCCCAGCTTCAGTGTGATATGATTCTTTTTCCTCCGCCATCTCATTTCCTGGGGCTTTTCCAATAATTGCTTTTTTGTTGTTGTTGTTAGTTTGATTAAGAAAGAAAGTAGACTGAACAGGGAAAGAAATCTGTAGGAATGACTCAAGCCAACTTGATTCTTTTGGAATTAGGATTACAGCTCCAGAGGTGTGTGGATGAAAGTCAAGTTGGGGGTGCTGCACCCTCTGGAAGAGGGGGGTGATGGCAGAGAGAATGTGCCGTGGCTGGAGAGCCAGTCTTCCAGTTTCAAGATGCTTTGCCTCTAAGTCTTCCTCACCACCCCAGTGGTGACATGGATGTAGCCCCCTCTAGTGTTAACAAGGGCTTGCTATGTTGGTAGTACCCTTACTGGTTCATGCCTCCTAGGAGTTTTAAGAGCTGTAACCACACTGTAAACCAGTGTGGTTAAAGCAACTTGCCAAAGGTCACAGGTAGTTAGTAGCCAAGTCTGAATTAACAGAAAGATTCAAATCACGGGGTTAGCATTGTTTCTGCTGCCTCCCATAAAAATGCTCAGTGTTTAGGTAGAGATCATTAGGTATTTGAAGTTGGGCATACCTGTTTGAACTGTGATGAACTCTGATTAGAAGTCATTCCATAAATGTTGGGGCAATGGTGTGTGCCAATTAGTCTAAAATTGTGGCTAATTAAGAATTAGACTTTGAATTGAATGCAGTACTAACACATCAACAGAAATACTTACGAGGGTGTACCATCTGCCAGACCGTGTGCCCTGCAGATAAAAGCAGCCATTATGATGCAGTCCCTGCCTTCTAGGGGCTTCCTGTCTTTGAGGCGTACAGACGGTTAATAGGCAATTATAGTACAGAACGATGAGGGTGAATTAAGAACATGGAGAAGTACCTTTGAACACAGATAGTTAGAATAAAGTGTCCTTTGATTCAGTGTCCAATATTTTACTTTTTAGTCATTAGCTGCAGAAAATGTAATCTTTCACCTATATTCAGTCAAGGGAATTCACTTTGAGAATAAAGGTAAAACGTGGCCTCCCACAATTACCTATGCCCAAATGCACAAGAGGTAATAATTGTGTTTGTGAAGTAGCTATAGTAGCCCACTTTTTGGCATTACCATGAATGAACATGCTTCTCTCAGAACATGAGAACCCACAAGCCCAGAAACCCTTGGGGAGAAAAAGATTCATAAATACCAATGAATTATATATGGTTTTATGCCAGATAAGATTATTATGTTTAGAAGGAAAAAACATCAATTTCACTAACAAGATAGGGACTGACTTGGAGAAAACCGAAAGGTTAACTGCACTGGCTGTTCAGGGGCCCGAGCATATGTGTGTAGCATATTAACAGCTGCATAGGTCAAGGATCAGGAATGCTGGTGATGAGAAGCAGCCTTGGAAAAAAATCAACTTCATCTACTATTCAAAGAGAAACAAAACGAGAAAGCAAGTCATTGCTCATTGCCGTAAGAATTTAATAAGTAACGGCCAATTGCTATTCTACTCCATGAAGAGAATTGGTCCTTTTGGCTTGGTGTAATATTGTGTGTTCTGGGTGCCTTAATAAGAAAGAGAAAAAGTCTTTAATGACTTTGGGAGGTAGAAGCCACATTTTTCTTTTGTATGGCCCTTTCGAGAGTTGTTACCACAGTAATAGACCAGCATTGGGTTATTCCTAGCTAAAATAAAAATGTTCTTACCTTAAGAAGGACTTTGTAAGAACTGACAACTAAAGAACCACTGTACTGTGTTTTTTGAAACAGAAAAGGAACCTATTTAGTTACGGTGGGTTGTGAGGGAAGCCTGACAGCTCTGAAAGGAGAATGTGCAAGGGAAGAAGACCTAGGCCAAACACAGAGGGTAGTCACTGCTCAGAGAGTTTCTGTTTCTGATCTAAGAGATAAAAACAAAGATGTTGTTTGTTCATCCCTGAGGCAGTTATAAACTTGTGATTGGAGAAACCACGCTGACCTAGAGACATACTGCCAGAGATAACTGCCCCATTGCAAGCAGGCCACCAGTGACTGCCAGCTTTGCAGAGAAAAGTGGTCTTAGTGGCGATCTGTTTGGGGGGCCTCTGAGCTGGCCTTAAGCCGTAAAATCACTTTGCCAGAACTGTGCTGCAGCACATGGAACAGGGGTACGGTATTACCTGTTCGAAAGCATGGCATCTAACTGCAGAGTGAAGAGGAGATATCCGAGCCCGAGCTGGTGCTCACCAGAGGAGGTGGTGTCATGCAAACAAAGGCACAGGTGATGTATTTGGGAAGGAATAGAAAGAAAGTGCTCTCAGTCCAGAATCAAAGGCCACCATGAAAGTGCAATTTCTTGAGCGCCTGGGTGGCTCAGGGGGTTAAGCCACTTTCTTTGGCTCAGGTCATGATCTCAGGGTTCTGGGATCGAGGCCTGCTCTCTGCTCAGTAGGGAGCCTGCTTCTCCCTTTCTCTCTGCCTGTCTCTCTGCCTACTTGTGATCTCTCTCTCTGTCAAATAAATAAATACAGTCTTAGAAAGAAAGAAAGAAAGTACCATTTCTTTAGACACTTAAAAATTCTGGAAAATATAAACTAAGTAAAAAGGAGATGGATTTGTGCCTTTTCCACTTTATATACAGGAATCTTTAAATTTAGAGAAAGAGGGAACCGTATTAAGTTTTTTTTTTTTTTTTTTTAAGATTTATTTATTCATTTGGGGCGGAGGGGCAGAGGGAGAGGGACAGCAGAAGCCAACTCCCTGCTAAGTATGGATCCCCAGTGTAGGCTGATTCTAGCACCCTAAAATCATGCCCTAAGCTGAAACCAAGAGTCCAGTTCTTTTTAAAAATAAAAAATTTTTTTAAAGATTTTATTTACTTATTTGACAGAGAGAGATCACAAGTAGGCAGAGAGACAGGCAGAGAAAGAGGAGGAAGCAGGCTTCCAGCTGAGCAGAGAGCCTGATGTTGTGCTCAATCCCAGGACCCTGGGATCACGACCTGAGCCAAAGGCAGAGGCTTAACCCACTGAGCCACCCAGGTACCCCCCAAGAGTCCAATTCTTAACTGACTGAGCCACCCAGGCTTCCTAAACTGTATTAATTTTTAATAATTTACTTGGAGGGGTGCCTGGATGGCTCAGTTGGTTGAGCAACTGCCTTCGGCTCAGGTCATGATCCCAGACTTCCAAGATCGAGTCCCGCATCGGGCTCCCAGCTCCTTGGGGAGTCTGCTTCTTCCTCTGACCTTCTCCTCTCTTATGTTCTCTCTCACTCATTCTCCCTCAAATAAATAAATAAAATCTTTTTTGAAAAAAACATACTTTACTTGGAAATAGGTTTTATTTTTTTTAAGATTTTATTTATTTGACAGAGATCACAAATAGGCAGAGAGGCAGGCAGAGACAGAGAGAGGGGGAAACAGCTCCCCGCTGAGTAGAGAGCGCTCGATCCCAGGACCCTGGGATCATGACCCGAGCCAAAGGCAAAGGCTTTAACCCACTGAGCCACCCAGGCGCCCCTGGAAATAGGTTTTTTTTTGTTTTTTGTTTTTTGGAAATAGGTTTTAATCTATCTAGCCACATTGAGACTTTTCTTGAAAGATGTAAATGACAGTAACTCAAAAATTTCATTCATTTTTGCTTTTGTTCTATTTCTGCCCCTTAACATCTTTACAAAAGGACAGGTCGAATAAGTGAATTTAAATGAGATCTTTATTTAATTTGCTTAAGGAAGCTATTTAAAAATATGTACTATTTTATCTTTTTTGATGAAACATATACATAGAAAAGTACATGAAATACACACACACACACACACACACACACACACACACACACACAGTTTAACAAATAATCATGAAGTGAACAGTGTAACTACTACCAAGGTCAAAAAGGAGAACATACCTCCCATGTCCCTCCCTGGCCAATTCCAGTTTGTCCTAAGGTAACAAAGTCACAATTAAATTCTTCAAACACCAGTAAAGATGCTTGTTTTGAATGATTACTTTTGTTTCACAGTATTAGAAGAGTATTGAACAGCTGGATTCATTTTTGTTGTTTTCTAGGGAAGATAAGTGAGATTGAGAGCTATATAGTAGTTAAAAAAAAAAAAAAAGATATTAAGAGCACCTGGCTGTTTCAGTCAGTAGAGCATGGGACTCTTGATTTTGCGGTCATGAGTTCGAACCCCACACCCAAATTGGGTGTGGAGCCTACCTAAAAAAAACCCCAGACATTAATTACTATAAAGGGAGACTGGCATTTAGAAACTATATTATTTCTTCTTTAAAAAAAATTTTATTGATCTTAGAGAGTGCTCCAGCATGCTCACGCAAGAGTGGGGGAAGAGCAGAGAGGGAGAAAGAGAATCTCCCACAGATTCCCTGTGGATGTCTCAGTCTCACCACCTTGAGATAGTGACCTGAGCCGAAATCAAGAGTTGGATACTCAACCATCTGATCCACCCAGTCACCCCAGAAACTATATTATCACTAAGGAAGAAAACATTGTGTCTTTTGTTATCCATTATCCAATTCAATTTTCAGCTGTATTATATATTGTTATTGAAAATTACTTCTTGGATACATGGCTCTTTAGAATTCTTTCCCCACCCCCCAAAAAACTCAACTCTTTCAGAAAGGCTTTCTTTGAAAGTCTATCACTAAGTGTTCCATTGCACTGTTATATCAGAATAAACAACAGCAAATCAAATGTAGAATAAAATTCTTGTCTCTCCTGACAGCCATAGCTATGGTGTCGTTTTTACGCCTGATATTTCTGTGACTTGAAATTTTTTTTCCTGTGATGTGAAACTCTAATCTTGATGTAAAATCAGTAAACAGATGTCACTTCCTCTCTAAGCTATAAGCAATAAGACATATTGACATTATTGACACTTAAACAAATTCAGTTCCCTCAGACATACTAGTATTTTGGGTTCTTTTGTTTTTTGTTTTTAAAGAAATCCCAGGGTCAGATTATTTCACTGAATTCTACTGAACATTTAAAGATTTATTTATTTATTTATTTATTTGACAGATCACAAGTAGACAGAGAGGCAGGCAGAGAGAGAGAAAGGGAAGCAGGCTCCCTGCTGAGCAGAGAGCCTGATGGGGGGCTGGATCCCAGGACCCTGGGATCATGACCCCAGCCGAAGGCAGAGGCTTTAACCCACTGAGCCACCCAGGTGCCCCATATACTAGTATTTTGTAATAGCTTTTCTCCATAACAAAAGCAGTCACATTATTCTTGATAATCATATGAAGTAGGAAATGTGTTAGAGGAGTGAACATACAACTTTCTGAAGATTTTCATTTATTAAGTTAAGATGTTGTGGAAAAGGTCAATTGGAGAATAAGAGACTCCATGGAAATTACATTATATATATATATATATACACACATATATACATACAAATGTACATATATTCAATTAAGGATTAGAAGATAAAGTTAAGATCTCTGACAAAGGTGAAGACATGGAAAATATAAGGGGAAAATATGAAAAAGAGGATCCGTAAGCAGTATGAAAATTAACCGTTAAGATTCTAAGTGGAGAAGAAAAAGATTCTCAAAGGAGAATTACAGGTGAAAAAACAAAAAGAGTCTCAAAGGAGAAAGTAGAGAGAGAATGAGTTCTTGAAGTTGGATGAAGGAGGCTCTGGATTGGGAGTGCCCCGAGGCACCCAGCAGTTGCAAAGAAAAATCCTCTCCAGGAGATAGTTTCATCACCCTCTGCCTAATAATATTCCTCCAAGGAACTTTCTCCCCAGCATGGCCAGTACACAGAGACAGCTGGGCCTGTAAGGAGACCGCTCCCCATAAGCAAACATCCCAGACTCAAAGACACGAGATACTGGAGTCATGAGACTCCGGCTGAAAACAGCTATGTTTAGTGTGTTCAGAGAAATTAAAAGCCAAGCTTCAAATTGTTACCAAGTAATTGGGAACTGTTAAAAAGCATTGTGACATTGCAGTTACATTGCAGTTTTAAAAACCAGATCGAAATGCTTGAACTGTAAAATGCAGTAACTGAAATGAGGAGCTCAGTGGATGGTTTAGCAGCAAAGTAGACATAGCTAAAGAGACGGAGTGGGCTGGAAGTTAGGTCAGACGAAATCATCCAGAATGTTGCATGGACAGAGGAAAAGGCAAAAATTGGAGCTGAGAGAGTAAGAGACCTAAAGGACAGAGTGAGAATATCTTAACTGACCTGCGTTTAGTCAGTCCCCGAAGGAGAGGAGAAAGAACAGGGCAGAGCTGATGGAAAGACCTCAGCTCACTGATAAAGGAGCACAGGCATTTTAGGAAGTGAGCTTGTATTAGATTTTTCTTCCCTACAGCTCGTGACTGCATCACAGACAACTTAATGAAACTACTTGGCCCCCAGCACTTTTTAAACTGAGTTGGGGCACCTGGATGGCTCAGTCGGCTAGCATCTGCCTCAGGTCATGATCTCAGGGTCCTGGCATCAAGCCCCCACATCAGGCTCCCTCTCCCGCTGTGATCTCTCTTGCTCTCACTCACAAATAAATAAATAAAAATCTTTAAAAAAAAAAAAAAAGATTTATTAGAGTGTGCGTGCATGAGGCTAAGAGAGGACAGGATTGGGGCAGTGGGACAAGGACAGTCGACACTCCCCACTGAGCAGGGAGCCCTATGTGGGGCTCGATCCCAGGACCCTGGGATCATGACCTGAGCTGAAACCAGATGCTTAACTGAGCCACCCAGGCACACCTAAATAAATAAAAATCTTAAGGAAAAAATAAACTGAATGGCTGAAATTTGTTTTCCAATTCATTACAAAGAACAAAAAACAAAACAGGTAATTCAGCTAAATAATGTTTCTTAAAGTAGACGGTAAACCTACTTTTAAACAAAAAAGAAGGATAAAAGTTATCCAGGAATTCTTTTTACTATTCTTATAACTTCTCTGTAAGTCTGAAACTGTCAAAATAAAATTTTCTAAAAGAAGGAAAAACAGACGTGCACTTAGGAGGGGGATAGGACACTAGCCATTTGTTGTGTATACACGTATTTTTTGATATCCTCCTTCCAGAAGAGTTTATTGAAGTCTTGGCTATGTTTTGTTTCAGTGTTTAAAATAGATGCAGCTTTTATTAATTGTTGATCTTACCGTAAAAATTGGGCCATTTGATTTCAAAGGGTATAAAAGTTTAATGTAAGGAACAATTTTCTAATTAGAAAGTTTCATATTAGAGTAAGCTACTAGGAAGTTAGCCAGCATCTTTCATTAGAATGTTTGTTGTTTGAAGAAATGAGAGTTCATTTCTCTAAAAAGCCATTCTTCTTGCTGTCATCCTTTTCAAACTATTCCCTATTTAATTCCCTGCAACCTAGCTCTCACCTCTATTGTTGAACTGAAACAATACTGTAAAAGGTCACCAGTGGCCCCTGTTTGTTTAGTGCCTTGACCTACTTTTACTTTTTCCCCAGTAACCACACTGAGAGTAGTAAGCCCTTTTCTCCTTCAAATGTTCTCTTCTCTTGGCTTCAGTGGCTGTTGGCTCTCCTGGTTTTTTCCTTGCCACTAAATCTACTTATTTATTTATTTTTAAAAAATTCACTGCCATGTAGGGCTACTTTTTAAGGTTTTGTCCGTATCTCTCTGTTTCTCTTTTACTGCAGTTTTGTTATGTGCAAATTCTACTTATCTTCAAATACAGATAGTACTTCTGTCTGTATTGGTAAGGCCCATCCCAGGCAATGGCACTCTTCCCTTCTCGCCTCACCTTGATCATGCAGAGACCTGTCTTGTGCTCTCCAGTGTTTAGCAATGTTTTTGCACCCAACAGACACTCAGCTAGCTTTTCTGGATTGACTGACTAAAACTGCCTTTTACAGAAATCAGATTTTGGAAGAGGAGAAGAAAAAGATTTTCTCTTTGCCAAAGGGGTTGGTTTTTAACCCCGTACTTGAGATTGTAAACTCTTAGAGCAGGGGCCTGCAAGCTGTAGTCTGAGGGCCGGCTGTGTCCTGCCTGCCCCCTGCCTGGCATATGGCCCCGCAAACTGTGAAGGTTTTTAATGGTGGAAAAAAATAATCAAAAGAAGAGTCGTACTTTAGGACATGTAAAAATCACGTAAAATTCAAATGCCACGGTCCATAAAGTTTTATTGGAACACGGCCACCCTCATTTGGCTATGCACATCTGCCTGCTTTGGTGCTACAGTGCCAGGGTTGAGAAGTTGTGACAGACACCACATGGACACCTCGCCCTTTATGGGAAAAGTCTGCTGATACCTAAATGGTTAGAGTTTAGTTTAGTTTTCTTTTATTTCACCCAACACAACTTTATTTTTTTTTAAGATTTTATTTATTCATTTGTCAGAGAGAGAAGGAGAGAATACAAATAGGCAGAGTGGCAGTCAGAGGCAGAGAGAGAGCAGGCTCCCCACTGAGCAAGGAGCCCAAAGTGGGACTTGATCCCAGGACCCCAGGATCATGACCTGTGCCAAAGGCAGCCACCCAACCGACTGAGTAACCTAGGCATCCCCCAACAGAACTTTATGATTAGCTATGATGCTCATATTTAATAGACTTTCAAGATATACTAGGCATATCATATTTAGTTAACAGTCAATCTTATTGAGATTTTATTTATTTATTTGACAGAGATCACAAGCAGGCAGAGAGGCAGCCAGAGAGAGAGGAGGAAGCAGGCTCCCTGCTGAGCAGAGAGCCTGATGCGGGACTTGATCCCAGGACCCTGAGATCATGACCTGGGCCAAAGGCAGAGGCTTAACCCCCTGAGCCACCCAGGCACCCCAACAGTCAATCTTATTGAATTGTTATTTACTTGAATCTTTTCTAGCAAATTTTTATTTATTTTCATTTTTAAAGATCTTATTTATTTATTTGAGAGAGGGCATGGGTCGGGGGGGGGAGGGGCAGAGGGAGAAGCAGACTCCCCACTGAGCAGGGAACCCTAGGCAGGGCTGCACTCCGGGACCCATGACCTGAGCCAAAGGCAGACACTTAATCAACTGAGCCACCCAAGTGCCTCTGTTTATTTCTTTTTCTTTCTTCTTTTTTTTTTTTTTTAAGATTTTATTTATTTATTTGACAGAGAGATCACAAGTAGGCAGAGAGAGGCAGAGAGAGGAAGGGAAGCAGGCTCCCTGCCTAGCAGAGAGCCCGATGTGGGGCTCGATCCGAGGACCCTGGGATCATGACCTGAGCTGAAGGCAGAGGCTTTAACTCACTGAGCCACCCAGGTGCCCCTGTTTATTTCTTTCTTTAAATGAGTTTACTAAATTCAAGAAAAAGAGAGCCCCACATTAAATATATCTATAGCTCATAACTCACAATCCTCTGTTAATAAGTGAAGTTCATTTTTCAATTAAATTTGATTGCAACTTCAATACTCCACATAGCAAGATTCAGCTGATATGGATCATAATGAACTTGAATTTACACTTAACCTCTTTTTATTTCAGAATATAGCCAAGACTAATTTTATGTTTCTCTGTGGTACACATTCATTAACTTGAAAGATGAACAGTGATTTCTTTTGCCATATCATTTATGCCTTATTACAGAATATATTAATAAAAATTATTGAATGAGGGGCGCCTGGGTGGCTCAGTGGGTTAAGCCTCTGCCTTCGGCTCAGGTTGTGATCTCAGAGTCCTGGGATCGAGCCCCACATTGGGCTCTCTGCTCAGCAGGGAGCCCGCTTCCCCCTCTCTACCTGCCTCTCTGCCTATTTGTGATCTCTGTCAAATAAATAAATAAAAATCTTTTTTTTTTTTAAAGATTTTATTTATTTATTTGACAGAGAGAGATAGATCACAAATAGGCAGAGAGGCAGGCAAAGAGGGAGAGAGGAGGAAGCAGGCTCCCTGCCGAGCCCAGCCTGATGCGGGGCTCGATCCCAGAACCCCGAGATCATGACCCGAGCCGAAGGCAGAGCCACCCAGGTGCCCCAATAAAAATCTTTTTAAAAAATTATTGAATGAGAAATAACACTGCTCTTGTAAATAAACTGTGCAAATTTTATAATTAGCGTGAAGATCAGAAAAACGTGGAGTTTAAGAACAAACCTGGGACAAGACCTTTTGTCAAAATGCGGCCACTATTATTTTGCTGTTAGTAATAAAATATGGCTCCTCCTCCATTCTTGATGGTTGAAAAACAAAACTCATGACAGTGGGAGATTTCAGGAAATCATTAGGGGCTCTTTCATATTTTGTTAGTAATAAATATACCATATAAGAAAAGAAAAAAAATACTTCTGTCAGGTGATTGGGCAGTTTTTTCAAGCATCAGAGATAAAAGTGCAGTTTAAAATGCTTCAGTTTGGTTTTATAGGGTCTTATTTTAGGCTCTTGGGTCGGGGTGGGAGCCAGGAGGAAGATTCATATTTATTTGAGTATTTTATCAAAACTTTTCCTCTACTTTTGCTCTATGTGTCACTTTGCCTGGAAAGTGAAGTCTTAAAACACTAATGAGGGCAACCTAAGACATGAATGTTAGCGAAGTGAAACCATCGTTAAATTGAAACTGGAAAACGAGCACTCAGCTGATCTTTTGACAGAGCCAATATCCATTCCAGAATGATGCTCCTTCTCTGGCCTGTTGCTGTCTGTTCATACACGATGTTTTTGTTTTTGTTTTTGTTTTCCCCCTCCCTTTACTCTCTTTTGAATTTATGTTTATTGGTTACTCATCTTTGTGGTGGTTCTGGAATACGTGTATGTGTTGTCTTGGCTGAGGCAGGGGATGACGGCTTTGGAGGGTCTAACCTGCAGAGCAACGAGATAGAGGCCATGGTTTGGCAAAGACGGTGACAACAGGACATACATATTTCCTTGACTGTCTGCTGCACATAAAACACTAAACTAGAGTCTTGGCATATTTGGGGAAGGGAGAATAAATACTCCGTTGTCTTTGGTCTGTCTGATTACATTTCCATGAACTCGGAACAGAATGCCTGTTACAGTTGTGGGAAATACTCATCTCTCTTGTGTAGTCATTTCTGGGGATCCAGTCCTATCATTTGGGGTATAGTTCACAAATGAAGTGAGTCGGATTATGGTTCATTTGGGGTCCGTTATGTTTTTTTTTTTTTTTAGCTGTGATAAAATATAAGATTTCCCATTTTAACCGATTTTAAGTGTATAATTCAGTGGCATTAAAGTGAAGTTCACACCGTTGTCCAACCATCGCCAGCCATCTCCAGAACTTTTTATCATCCCAGATTGAAACTCTGCACCCATTAAGTAGTGACTGCTCATTCTCTCCTCCCCTCAGCTCCTAGCACCCACTGATCTGATTTCTGGCTCAATGAATTTGACTACTGTAGGTATCTCCTATAAGTGGAATCATACAGTATTTCGTCCTTTTTTTCTGGCTTATTTCAAGATTCATCAGTGTTGTAGCATGTATCAGAATTTTGTTTCTTTTTAAGACTGAATAATAGCTCATTGTGTATGTATATTCCATTTGTGTGTTTTTGGCTACAGTGTAGACAAACCACGAGCCGAATATAAATCTGTACCCAGCGACGGGAACAGGGCACTGTCTTCTTTAAAGCAGCCTGTTGTCTAGAGACCAGACCAAGTGGAACCAGGTTCGATTGGGTGGCTTGGTGCCAACAATATCTAAGTGTTATTAGAGGACATTGGTGTGATGAGATCAAAGAAACAAGAGTGAAGTCCTTTATGCCAGGAAACTTATTAAGCTGATGACTAATTAAGAAATAATGTTCTCTTTCCTCTATCCCAGTGATGAAACAATTTTATAGTTTGTGCTCAAATGCGAGCATTGTTATTACAAATTAAAAGTGAAAACACAGGATATAAATCAACCAGAACACCAATTCAAAGTTTACTCTTTCAGTTGTAGGTTAAAACATTGAAACCACTTTCTTAAATCGTAGGCGTCTTGTTCTTGTAATCCCCGAGGTGTGGCGGGGATGATAATCGCATCCCACTTCCAAGGCCTTTTGCTTATTTGACCTGTAGCCCTTTGCAGAGGGGAAGGAGGCCATGTGGACTGGCTTATAGACAACCAGGTGTGTGTCTTCATATGTAATGCTACCGTGTTGTTACTGGGGCCGGTTCCCTGGGGTTCTAACAGAGGACACAGTATCTCTTGTCTGTAATCAGGTGACTTTGTTGAGAATCCAGGATCCAGGTGTCCCTGTCTCTCCCATCCTCCCGGGAGCTGTCACCACCTTAGCCATTATTTGGACGATTGTTATCTCTATGTGTGGATACTCTTGCCGCTGTCAAATGTTGCCAACAGGCATCTGATTTGCTCTTTAACTTCTGGAAGCTGTTCTCACGTAGGAAAAGTTGGAATGGAGCTGGGCCGAGCCTAATGGCCTTGTTCTCTCCCCTCTTACTTTGTTCTCTCTCTGAATTTGTTGCTTGGCACTGTAGTCAGCCGCTTTATGCCCAGCCTCCCTTAAGCTGTGTGCCTAGAGGGGCGCCTGGGTGGCTCAGTGGGTTAAGCTGCTGCCTTCGGCTCAGGTCATGATCTCAGAGTCCTGGGATCGAGTCCCGCATCGGGCTCTCTGCTCATCGGAGAGCCTGCTTCCCTCTCTGTCTCTCTGCCTGCCTCTCCATCTACTTGTGATTTCTCTCTGTCAAATAAATAAATAAAATCTTTAAAAAAAAAAAAAAAAAAAAAAAAAAGCTGTGTGCCTAGAGACTGCCAGGCCCAGAAGAAATTGTCTCTGCTCCTGTCCCCGGTTCTCCGTTTCTGGGGTTTCTTTCTGCTGACTTGTACTTCCTGTCGGATACATAATACGAGATCCAACACCTTCTGTTGCCTGTGTGTGAGGGACAGTTCTGAATGATACCTGAGGGAAGACGACCAGACTGAAAATACAAGAGTGCTGACCTATTTGAGCATGAAGGGGCCTTCTGAGGGAAAGGATTTCTCTGCAGAAACAGTCTCTGCATTCGTCCTGAAAAGGCCTCTACTGGGGGGCACTGAAAGGTGTCGGCTAGCCCAGAGCCACCAGGGGCAGTTTTGCCCTGCCGAAGCAGTAATATCCATGCCCGGAGGCGAGGCTGCTGCCAGAACCAATCTGTTGGCAAACCCAGCTCCCAGGTGCCCATCTCTGCAGCGAGTTCTCCCTGCTGCCGGGGAGCGGGGCAGAGCGTACTGTGGTTTGCGAGCTTTGGTCTAGGCTCAGCAGCCCTGTCAGCACAGCCTCTTCCTTCCTCCTGCCTCTGCCCCTCATTTTTTTCTTGCTGCTTTTTAAAATTAAGCAGCCCTGCAGGGAGGGGAAGTCCCTTGGCATTTTGAGTATTGAGGTACTCAGCAGAACTGCCTGGCGTCCTGTTAGTATGGAGCTGTTTTAATTCACTCTCTAATAGGTCATTTGGCCTTACCAGCAGAGTCTTAAACTATACTTGATAATCCTTACGTCAGCAGTGAGGCTCAGGCCAAGCATCCAAAAGTGCAGCCCTGAGTGATTATCTGAGGGAAGTTTTGAAGCCTTTATTCCCCCGGCTCTGTTCATCTGGCTTGTGCCTGGCGCCTCCTTGGGTCATGCTGTTAGCATGCCTCCTGTTCACGGCAGCTAAGACAGGCAGGGGTTTTGGGAGAGCAGAATGAATGAAGGATTTCCAGGTTCACGTTCCCATTCCGTGTAAGGACCCTCAGAGTGTTTGTGTGCTGTGGCAGTCACTGGAGATGGGGCTTGTGCTCCGGGGACAGGCAAGCTTTTGGTCCACCTTTCATGGAGATGCACGGAGCATCTTCCTGCTGCTTCCCTGATGCAGTCAACTGATGATGTCAGGGGCTACTCCTCCCCCAGTCTGGCCTTTACCTTGCTCCTTGGAGGCACAGTGCCCCAGACCTTTCTGGAAGTACATTTTGTCCTTTTTTTATTGGCTATTATTAGCTATTATTATCGGTACTCTTGCCACTTGATCACTGCAACTTGAGGTTTCAGATTAAAAGTGGCATCTTGGGCAGAGTTAGAGCTGTATTTGGAGACAATTCTAGGATAGGAAGTACCTGCCAGCTTCATTGGCTTTTATTCTGAAGTAGGTATTCCTGTTCCAGTCTTTCTTTATTCTGAAGGCAGTGTTCCTATGCCAGTCTTTAAAAATACTACAGCCCTGTGAGACCAGATGATGACCGCAGAGACTCGAAGCTGTCAGAGTTCTACAAAACCTTTGCCTTTTTATCTTTAAAGGAAACTTTGCTTTTTGCTTCCTCTCATGAGGAATTAATGGTTATAGGCCGTAAGTGACAATCATACCCAGAGCTCAGAATTCCATCTTACAATTTATCTTGTTCCAGCACAGCACAGGCTTGTAAAGCATTGTCCTTGTTTAAAGATCGAGAACTTGGGGGAAGGAGTGGCTCTGTGGTTATTGACAGGAAAGCATTAACGTCTAGTTTGCCCTAAGAACCATCTAGACCTCTCTCTCAAAAGAAAAGAAGTTCCTTTCTCTGGTTTTCAGACGAAGTTGTGTGTGTTTTGTCTTTGTGTAGAGGTACATGGCTTAGTATGAATAGGCTCAATTGTGTTCTTTTGCGATCTTTAGAAAGAATCCATATGAGTACAGTCTTTGTTAATATCTTAAAAGCAGATGGGAGGCCTTTTTTTTGACCCCTGGATGTGTTGGATCTCCGTTTTCCTTCTTGTCTTCATATCTCCCACATTTACTCTCTTCAGAAGTGATGGCACATGTAGCCAGAGGAAACATGCAAAGTACAGAAAGTCTTGAGAATTTGAATTGCATGGCACCTTGGCAGAAATTCATAATCATTTTTTTAGGTTAGGGGAATTTTAACAAAACTTTGAAACAGAACTTAGTTGTGGGAAAAAAAAAAAAAACACCTGATTTGTGATCCTAATTCTAAGTAAGATTAGTACTGTGATATATATGGAGCTCTGATATTGTTCAAACCTATTGTAGTTTTAGTCTGATGTCCATTACTTTCTGTCTACGCCCCAAAGTCTTCATCTTGTGCGTGGAGGTCAATTTCATGAAGAACACATCTGAAATATGACATTATTTGTTTTGTTGCTTCTCAGGATCTCCCAAGGTCTGTGAGGGTTGCTTTTCCCATTATTTATTTTTCATTCTTGGCCATAGAACCCCATGAACAGATTCTTTGCAGAGTGATTGCATACACATGGCGCAAGAATGGAACTGCCCCTCTTGGCATTCTCTGGCACAGATGTGTTACTCAAATTGTGGCACGCATAGCACAGTGCCTTGTGGATATGGTCTTCTACCGGCCTGTGTTCTGGGCCTGATCCTGGGATCTCCTAAATTTGTATCAGGATGTTAGTGGTCTTAGCCTGTCTGGTTCTTTTCTTTTAAATAATAAAGCTCAGCTCTGGTGTATGTCACAGCAGTTTGTTTGAAGGGTTAATGAGCTTTGTGAGATACTTTTAGATCCTTAGAGGAAAGGTGTTATTTAACCACAGCAAGGCTTCATGCTGGGAATGCCTTCCTACAGAGCTCTGAGTGCCTGTCAGACTCCCTTCCATTCATCCTCATCCCTGGTAGGGAGGTAGGTGGGTAAGCATTGTTATTAAGTACAAAATAGTGTTATTTACTGTTACTTTCATCTGTAGCCTGGGAGGTAATTGTAAGAAATAGAACTTGTAAAACAGATAATAGAAGAAAAACACTGGGAAAATCTCAAAGTATCATGCACTTGATACTTTTGTTTCTTCTACTTGAGTCTAAAGTCTGAGTGCCACATATGAAAACGATAGAAAGCATCCCTACCTCTGGAGAACTGGGACCCAGTACATTATAGTATATACATTATAGTACATAATACTTGCATTAACTGAACACCAGTACTTATTTTCAGTTGTACTACTTTACGTTCTGAGGGTCAGTTTAACTCAGATAGACCAGGAATCATTATATATTTCACAGGACTTCGATACTTGGGATTTTTATTTTGGAGTTTGAAATGAATTTCCTCCTGGTGAAGTCATGTTGGGCAGCAGATAGTTTGCTGTGGCCTCCCAGTATAAGAATTAGGTTTTTGTAAAGGAGAGATCTTTGGAGAGAGGAGCCACTACCTTGTCTAAGAAGAAAGAGAACAAACCTCATTTGGGAAGCCACGGGGGCGGAGATCCCCAACAGGTTTGTCATTATGCTCTTGAGGACTGACCATTCATTTGGTTTCGTGGCTTGAGGTCACAAATAGGAGAAGGCTCCTCTCCACCCTCTTTTTCTATGTCTGAGATTAATTACACATGGAGTTACTTCTGGTCTTCGATGGTCATGCCATAGGGCCTAGAAGGAAGAAGTAGAAGGTCTGAAATGAATGCAAGGAAAAATGACCACAGTTAGCCTTTAAGTCTCACTATTTTTCTTTCAGTGTATACCACAACATTACTAGAAATCAATAATTCCCTCTGTGTTCTCCCTAGGAAACAACCATGAACAAACTAAGAAATGATAGGCTTCACAGATCATGTGAACAAGGGACAGCAGGATGGTTGGATTTTCTCTCGTACTTCTCTGTCAGGGAAGCCTTGGTTTTGATCTGTTAAAAAACCAAAATTCAGGGGCGCCTGGGGGGCTCAGTGGGTTAAAGCCTCTGCTTTCGGCTCAGGTCCTGATCCCAAGGTCCTGGGATCGAGCCCCACATCGGGCTCTCTGCTCAGTAGGGAACCTGCTTCCTCCTCTCTCTCTCTCTGCCTGCCTCTCCGCCTACTTGTGATCTCTGTCTGTCAAATAAATAAATAAAATCTTTAAAAAAAAAAAAAAACAACCCAAAATTCAACTGAGTAAATTTGAAGATCTGATTGATTTTATTTAATGATTCGTGAATCCAGCAGCATCCCATCTTAGCAGATAGAAGGGAGCTGGAAGGAGCTGTACCAAATGAAAGGATTTTTATAGGAAGAACAGGGCAGAAAAAGGAAGTTTCCAGCCAAAAGTGGTTTATTTCAGGCAAGGTCACCTTCCTTTAGGGGAGGGCAGGGGTCTGTCAGGCAGATGAGCTCTCTGGTGCTGACCATGGAATTCTAGATTGACTGGTGAAAGGTCACATTCCTGGAAGAGGCTGAAACTCCAATTAGGTTAGATATTAAGTCTTGGTTTGCTGATGTGGGGCTTAGCACAGGGGACTCCATTTGGGGCCTGTTTTTATTTTATTTTTAATAGACCAAAACCTTCATCTTGGTGGTCCACATTTCTCTCTTTACTTGGTGAAAGGGAAAGTTTATTCCATTTCTAAAGATACTGTGAGTATTCAGTAAAGGACAGCAGCTGTGTGCACAACAGTTTTCAAACGTCATATTTATACTTTAAAAAAATATTTTATTAATTTATTTGAGAGAGAGAGAGAGCATAAGCAGGGAGGAGAGGAAGAAACAGGTTCCCTGCAAGCAGGGAGCCTGATGCCAGGCTTGATCACAGGACCCTGCCCAAAGGCAGACACTAAAACTGACTGAGCCACCCAGGTGCCCCTAAAATTTTCCTTTTAAATTGTCCAAATTGGTACTTATTGCTTGCACGTAGTATCCCAAATATTTGAAGTTTTTTTTTTTAAGACCAAATATTTGAAGTTTTAAATCCTAATTTTCTCTCCTTATCAAATATTTGTAGTTTTGTGTAGCTATTCATTGTTATGTTCCTTTACAGCAGGCTTTTTAAAAAATGCTGGCTTCAAGCACAACAGGATTGTGTGTGTGTGTGTGTGTGTGTGTGTGAGAGAGAGAGAGAGATGTTTTCAGAAAGAAAATGGTTTAGGTTTCAAAAATCCCAAGGGAGTTGTTATAAAACAACAGTGAGGAGAAAAAACTCCCATGATTTAAATACCTTGACGTGATTCTTTTTTAATTTAAATTTTTCCTGCTAGGTCTTTTATTTCCCAAACAATAGACTGCTCTGCTCTTCCCGAACTACTTTAGGCTAGAGAACACAACCAAGTTTCTTTTTTCTTTTGTAGTTTAAGCTTTTTTTTTTTTTTTTTTTTTTGTCTTCTTTCCCCTTTCAGGTACCTAATTAAATAGAGCCCCTCCAGTTCATTTTCATCAGGGATTCAAGTAAAACTCTACCAGCCATCTGATTCTTATACCAGGTCCCAGATAAGAGGTGGCAGGGAAAGTAGGAGTAAGCAGTGGAAGAATGTGTTCATCTCCGTCTCAAGGTGGTGCTGGGGGGAGAGCCCTCCCTGTGGCTTAAGCAGGGATGAGGGAAGGGGTTGGGGGTGCTGGGGTTCAAGAGCCCAGACTCCAGGTAGGCTTCCCGGGTTTAAATCTCTGCTTTGTTTTCCTTTTCCAGCTTTATGAATCTCAGTTTCACACCCTTTATTTGCTATGTACCCATGGGCAAGTCACCTAAGCCTTTTTAACTTCAGGTTCAGCTGTACAATGGGAATTAAGAATTAGTATCTGCTGCTTGGGGTTTTGAGGGTGCAGTCAGAAGGTCACGTGGAGCCCACAGCAGGACGCCAGGCACACAGGCTTGCCCAGTCACAATCTTTATTTGGTGGCCAGTAACAATCTTTATTTTATTAGCGTTATCAGTACTTATGTATGTATGACTCACTCTGCTCTTTTTTTTTTTTTTTAAGATTTTATTTATTTATTTGACAGAGATCACAAGTAGGCAGAGAGGCAGGTGGAGAGAGAGGGGGAAGCAACCTCCCCACTGAGCAGAGAGCCCAATGTGGGGCACGGGACCCCAAGATCATGACCTGAGCCAAAGGCAGAGGTTTAACCCACTGAGCCACCCAGGCACCCCACTCTGCTCTTTTAATATACATTTAGTAGCGCTGGCATTAGCTGTGTTAAAACTCTCCTTTACTATATATTTGAGCTTGCAAAAATTTAAATCGACCTGGTAAAAACCACCATAAACAAAGTCAAATGACAAATGGGTGAAGGGCTGTATTTGCAATGCATAATGTAGACAAAGGGCTCATTTCCTAATATATAAAGAACTACTCGATTAAAAAAATGAACAGTTGTAAGGCTTTTTATGGTGATATTTTCCCATTTAACAGTGCTACAGATTTCGTGTCATGAATACATACACTCAGAGCAAAACAGGAAAACCCTAGGTTGGAGGGGGGCTCGGGACACATATATCCAAAGAAATGTCTGTGAGTGTGTAAACAGACCTGAAATTTTTGTTTGTGTTTCCCCATAAAGTAGCTCGCTCTCAGAAATGTTCTGTTGCTGTCTACAGTACCCTCCTGTGTATCCTGTCATCCATGATTTTCTCATCTCCTTTTCCTGGCTCCCCTGCACCCAGAAAGTCACAGAGTCTTTTCTGGGTTTCATTCAGAGTAGTTCACAACCGCTTCAATCTTTTCAGGCATGCAACTACTATCTTAGTCAAAAAGTTATTCAGTACCTTACTAGACTGCTGGTTTCCCTTACTTTCCCTCGTCCCTCCTCAGGCACCACAGTACACCACACCCAGGTCAGTTTCCGTAAGACGGTTTTTGTGTCAGCCCACCAACCTGCTCAGAATCCTTCGGTGGCTCCCTACCATCTAGAATGGAGTCTGCCTTGGAGTCTGCCTTCTGAACCTGACCCTCAGGGTCCTTTCTTGTGATTCACTGTTCTTCTGTCTCTAGCCTTACTGAATCTTTTTCACTATGACTCTTTAGGGACCCTCTAAACACTTAACCTGGTCGGCATGGACTGGCGCACTGTGCCCATTTCTGCCTTTATGCTGCCCAGCTCGGCTCCCGTCTCCTCCAGCCCGCTGGCTGTCCTCTGTGCCTTCCGCGCCCATTGTTTTCTTGCCTTGCTGCATGTATTAGCTGTCTGGACCTCCCCTCTCACGTTTAACTTCTGGCCCCTATGTTGTTTTAGGTAAACCTTTTCTTTTTTTTTTTTTAAAGGTATACCTTTTCATTGAAGTAGAACATAATCCAGAGGTGCCCAGATCACAGAGTAGATCAGTAACTTTTCACAAGGTGAACACACCCATGTCATCCACATTCCTCTCTTCTGATTCATACCCTGCCTCCCTAACTAGATGGTAAGCCCTTGAGAGACAGAACTACATCGTGTGCCTTTGTGTGAAAAACGCATGGAATCAGGTGCTCAGTGACATTCCACATCAGGAATTTGAGCTAAGAAAGGGATCTAGTGGGGTGCCTGGGTGGCTCAGTGTCTTGGCCCTCTGCCTTCGGCTCAGGTCATGATCTCAGGGTCCTGGGATCAGGCCTCGCATCAGGGAGCCTGCTTCTCCCTTTCCCACTCCCCCTGCTTGTCTCTCTCTCTGTAAATTAAGTCAATAAAGTCTTCAAAAAAAATTAAAAAAAAAAAAGGGATCTAGGCTTTAACAGATAAGAAACACATAGAAGGGGTGCCTGAGTGG
Organism: Mustela nigripes; assembly: GCF_022355385.1. NCBI lineage: Eukaryota > Metazoa > Chordata > Mammalia > Carnivora > Mustelidae > Mustela > Mustela nigripes. The sequence continues at coordinate 138,160,038 of NC_081560.1, read as the reverse complement.
CTCAGTCGGTCTAGCGTCTGCCCAGGTCATGATCCAGGTCCTGGGATCGAGTCCTGCATCGGGCTCCCTGCTCAGTGGGGAGCCTGCCTCTCCCTCTGCGTGCTGTTCCCTCTGCTTATGCTGTCTCTCTCTCTCTGACAAACTAAAAAAAAATGTTTTTAAAAAGAAACAGAAATTTAAAGGACTATGTGAAATTTCCATTACAGCAATTCTTTCTTGACAACTAGTTACAATTGAGATATGATTAGAGAGAATATAATTTGGTGATTCTGTTCAAGGGTTTCTAGGTGGTAACCTGTAAGTAAGACCTTCAAATCCAATCTGAACAAGCCCGTGTCATAGCTTTCACTTTTCAGATAAGGTACGCAGACATGTACAACGTTAGTTTTCATTGTCATTCTCTCTGGCAAGTATTTATTGACCATACACAGTCTACTAGGTATGGTTCCAGCATATGTTAGTATTCAGCTGTGAATAACACCCAAGATTGTTCCTCTATATAGAGCTCGTATTTTAATGAGTCACTAGAAATAATTGATAGAACTGAAAGAAAGGCTTTAAGACTGAAGGTACACAACAAGTCCTAAATAGGAGAATGGTGAAAAATGGTTACGAAATCCTCATCAACATACAGAGGGAATAAGAGCATGGAGATAGGAGGGGCCCAAGGATGATCAGCCCCGCTCTAGGGACATCTGGTAAGAAATCCGTTTGTTTGGGACATTACCAAAGGTACAAAAGACGGCAGCAACTCAGAAAGGTAAAATAAGTCCAGAGGTAAGGAGAGCAGAGAGATTTCAAAAACATCATAGGAAATACTTTATTTTCAGCAGAGCCTTACAGTTTACAAGGCAGGGACTTTGACTCGTTCATCCCCCTGGATCTTGGCCACTGCTCACATTCGCACTGTCATGCAGCTCCTGTGGGCCGGCTGTGAGTGTAGACCGACTGCCGAACTCTTCCCCAGGCTGCTCTTATCACCGTTTTTGGAAATGGGGGATGGACGGTAGAGGACCCCTAGGCTGCTAAGCCTGAAAGAGTAACTTGTTGAAAGTATTATGAGTTCCCTTTTTGTTCTGTTTTGTCTTATCTTTTATTGCCCCTTTGGTTATATCTTTTTTGAACCTACATGGCTTCAGTTTGCAAAGCTATCAATCTGCAGTCTTGTTGACGTGGCTTTCACTTCGAATTAAGGTTCAACAAAGGGATTAGCAGATAACCATTGCAGGCTGTGTTTCTTTACACAAAAGGGTGGATATGGTTTGAACAGGCTGCCAAAGCCAGGAAGAGAAGTTAATTGCGTAAATCAATGCAGCCAAGAGCTGATCACCTTTATGAAAGACAAGACCATGTAGCATACAACCTCTAAATAGATCTTTGGGGTCAAGTTGATGTCATGTGGAAGAATCAATATTTACTGGGCTTTATAAAGTTAGCCTTAATGAACCCCAGGCATTTTGCTAGGCCGCTAATTGCAGGAAGAAGGAAGGCAACAGTGGCTGAAGTCCATGGCTATGGAGCTTATGCAAAAATAAGTGTAGAGACAGTCACTTGCTTTTGTGCAAAGGGCCCACCCTAGATTCCACCCAAGCTTTTCTTGGGTATGTGTATGGAAAGGCTGGCTTTCTTGGGATTTTACTGACATTTTAAGAAACAGCAGTTCTTGCATCCTAACACTTCGACTTTACACTTCAACACCGTTATCTAAGCAGTTAACTTTATGAGATGAGTTTGTTTTTTTTTTTTAAAGATTTTATTTATTTATTTGACAGAGAGCACAAGCAGGGAGAGGGGCAGGCAGAGGGAGAGGGAAAAGCAGACTTCCTTCTGAGCAAGGAGTCCGAATCAGGACTCGATCCCAGGACCCTGGGATCATGACCTGAACTGAAGGCAGATGCCTGACCAACTGAGTCACCCAGGTGCCCATCTGAGATGCGCCCTGATGTCATTTTGGATTCTGCCTTATAAATGTGCTAATCACGAGGGCAGGTCCCTGTCACAGTGCAGCTCATTCCTCCGTCTGACACACTTTAAAGTTTTTAAAGTAAAGAACTGTAGTAAAGAGCGTTTACTTTAGGATGCTGGCTTCAGTCCAAGTTGAGTAAAAGTTTTTTTGATAAATATTATCATTTGCATGTGTGATATCGTCCAGTAGAAGGCTGTTTGGTATGCCTGAATGTTCTGGATTCCTCTCGGGGTTGGCAGAATCACTGGTGGGTTAGGAACCTTATCTTCTATTTATTTTAATGGGTGCTTCTACTACATGTTGTTGACTAGGTAGAGGAATGCAATCAGATTTTGTCCTGTCTGTAACAAAATACACTCGCTGTAGAGTCAGGAACTGAAAGTCTGTCAAGCAGCTTTGTTAGGTGCTGTGACTCAGAATGTAGCCCCAGGATGTTTGTTACAAGTTCTTGGTCATGGGTGCTTAGTAGAGAAATTTTGGAATTGACCTTTCAGCCCTCTTTCTTTAGTGTCTTTCATCAGTGGAGGTTTTAAAATGCACCAGAGAGAAGAGCTTCTCTTCTCTTCCCTCTGCCACTCCTGTCCCTTCTCTCCAGGATCGTTTTTCAGAACAAACACTGAAAAAAAGCACGAGAGGTTTGTTGGGATTGTTGTAGTGCTTTTACGAGAGAATCTGATGGCTACTATTTTCATCTGTAGTTTCCTTTGGATATTCATTGTGGGTTTGTATTCTTTCTTTTCAGCTCTTTGAGAACTTCTACTTTGGAACCCTGAAGCTCAATTCAATTCACATCTCTCAGAGGTTCACGGTAGACAGCTTTGGAAACTACGCTTCCTGTGGGCAAATTGACTTCTCCTGAGGTGGATCTTGGGAAGTGCTAGAGGTTGAACATCCTCACCGGGTACTGAGGGAAAATACCTCTGTTTGAATTACTGAAGAGGGAGGGAGAAATTTGGATGGTGACTTTCGTGGGTGGCTCCCCGCACAAACCATGGTCTCTCATGGTTGTCCCCAGTCTTCAAACTGTCAGTTTAGGTGGCTGTGGGCACAAGGTAGTGTAACCCGTGGTTTGTTCATCTTTCACAGGGTCTGCCTTTCTTTCTGAAGCTCTCCTCTGGAAATGTACATCTCAAGCCCATTGGAGCTGAGATTCACGTTATTTCTTAAACACCTATGGATTTTGCTACAGCCATTAAAGTCTTTCATAGTAGTAATTTACTTTAAAAAGAGAATTAAAGACTGGTTTTGTTATTCTCTCCACCTAAATCAAATGTCTGCAGTTCTTAGAAGGTTTGATTTTTACTTCCCTTTAGACCTAAACTTTTTTTTTAAGATTTTATTTATTTATTTTTTAAAAAGATTTTACTTGTTTACTTGACCAAGAGAGATCACAAGTAGGCAGAGAGGTGGGCAGAGAGATAGAGAAAGGGGAAGCAGGCTCCCCACGGAACAGAGAGCCCGATGCGGGGCTCGATCCCAGGACCCTGGGATCATGACCTGAGCCAAAGGCAGGGGCTTAACCCACTGAGCCACCCAGGTGCCCTGAAGAATTTATTTTTTTAGAGAGAAAGCGAGCAGAGCAGGGACAGAGGGATAGGGAGAGAGAAAACCCAAGTAGACTCTGCACTGAGCATGAAGTCCAGTCTCAACGACCCTGAGATCATGACCTGAGATGCAATCAGAAGTCGGACACTTAATCCACTGAGCTACCCTGGCGTCCCTGTACCTTTTTTTTTTTTTTTAAGATTTTATTTATTTATTGGACAGAAAGACAGCGAGAAAGGGAACACAGGCAAGGGGAGTGGGAGAGGGAGAAGCAGACTTGCTGCTGAGCAGCGAGCCTGACGCGGGGCTCAATCCCAGGACCCCAGGATCACGACCTGAGCCGAAGGCAGATGCTCAACTAGTTGGGCCACCCAGGTTCCCCTGTACCTTAACTTTTAATCACGACCCAGAAGTTCTTTTTTAATATGGTAAAAACCACACAACATATAGTTTACCATTTTAACCATTTGTTACTGTCCAGTTCTGCGCTGTTACGTGTCTTCTTGATGAAGTTCTAGAACCTAGGTGAGACTCGGTGGGCTGAGGTCCGGAGCTGATGACCAAGAAAGAATTCTTGAGGCATCTTTGGTGCAAAATGGTGGTTTATTAAAGCATGGGGACAGGACCCGTGGGCAGGAAGAGCTGCTGCCCCTGGTTCTGAGGGATGGCAGGTTATGTACCCTGCGGTTGGGGGAAGGGGAGGGGAAGGAAGGTTTCAATGGAGTTTTCATATGCTAAAGAGGACCTATCTGAGGCCTTGCCCCTGCAATGTTGTCTTTAGACCAGCCATTAACATTAAGATAGTTGGGAGACTTTTTGGTGGTATGTGGCAATCCTGCTATCAATCGTCTTTGTTAGTGAGATTTAGGACATTGCAAGCCAAGGGAGACTACTGTCTAGCAGGATTGTGAGCTCTGCAAGTTAATTATTTGTTTATTGTTCATGGCGGTCAGGGCTGCCTGAGGGATGCTACACACATGACTGAGGGGGAGCGGATGGAAGGGGGGTGCAAGGCGGGTGCAAGGCGCCAGCTTTTGCTTTGTTTTCAGCCAGCCTCGTGCTCCCTCATTATTCTCATTGTTCTGAAACATCTCCAGAACTTTCCTATCTTGCAAATCTGAAACTATACCCATTTAACAACTCTCCATTTCCTTCTCCCCCAGGTCCCTGGCAACCACCCTTCTATTTTCTCTATGAATTTGATTACTTTGGACACCCCATGGAAGTAGGATCATACAGTATTTGTCTTTTTGTGACTGGCTTACTGCACTTTAGCAAAACATCCTCAAGGTTTATCCATATTGTAGCACTTGTCAGAATTCCCTCCCTTTTAAAAAGGCCGAATGATATTCCTCTGTACATGCACACCGCATTTGGTTTATCTCTTCAGCCACGACTGGGCTCTTGGGTTCCTTGACCCCTTGGCTGTTGTGGATGTAGTGCTCAGTGAACATGGGTGTAGAGGGATCTCTTTTCGATTCTGCTGTTAATTCCTTTACTGCTCAGAATTTTATCTTTAGCAAAATAACTGGAAGTTTTTATCTTTTACTTTGGTCTGTCCTCTTCTGAACTTGGCACCCTTTTATGTGTGTTAGGTTCCCATTCCTTACCTTCCCCTACCCTCCAGGCTTCCCACGTCCCAGATGGCATTATGGCATCATGGCTCTTTTATATTTCCTTCAAGGCAGCAGCAGTAGAAACAGTGAGGATAGGGCAGGAGGATATGGGGTTCCCTGGGACGAGGGCAGCTGCAGAAGCTCCTTCTTCCTTGCTGGGGACTGTTGGGTGGAGGGGGCTTGCAGCGCAGCTTCCCTGTGCTGCCACGCGCTCTTCTGGGGAGCTCCGGCCTCAGGCTCACCCTCATCTCCTCCTTTTCACATCCCTCTTCCTCCATGTCCCCTCTTTGTCTTCCCTTCATTCCTTACTCTCACTTTGATTCTCTCCGTTTGAGAAGTCTCCTTCTGAACCCTGTGCATTAAGGCCGCCTTGGATTTGTTTCTCAGTGTGACTGCACAGATCATTGGTGAATAAATGAATTTCCAAAGCCGCTGTGTTTGTGCTCGCTTCGGCAGCACATATACCAAAGCTACTGTGTTTTTCTCTAGTATTATCGCACAGTTTTAGCTTGACCCCCTTTGTCGGGGCGTGTTGGGACACCATGCTGCCCTCACGGACGCCCTAGCATCGCTGTATCATTCATCTGGAGCTTACATAGGAGTGCCTGCAGGTGGTTTCTCCCCCAGATGCTTTCTTCTAGAAACGTTCGTTTTTTATTTTTAAGGTTGTACCTCGTTTACTGCCAGAGGTTAGATGGCACGTGAGAAGGAGGGCTCCAAGGGATCATACTGAAAAGTGGAGCTTGGTGTCCTCATCTCATCCCAGCACTTCTCTCCTATTGGTTTCTTTCTGACACCTGCCGCCCGGCAGCCTTGGCCCCCAGGAAGTAAAAATGTCTTATTTTCAATGTCAGAGATGTATGACCTGTGTTTCCAGTAAATCTTTTAAGTTTTATCTTTGGAAGATGTAACCTTGTATATCCTAAATTCTTTTTTTTTTTTTTAAGATTTTATTTATTTATTTGATAGAGAGATCACAAATAGGCAGAGAGGCAGGCAGAGAGAGAGGGAGAAGTGGGCTCTCCAGCAAGCAGGGAGCCCGACGTGGGGTTCAATCCCAGGACCCTGAGATCATGACCTGAACCGAAGGCAGAGGCTTAACCCACTGAGCTAACCAGGCATCCCCAAAATCCTAAATTCTGCATTTAAGGACCTATTGAATTAATAAGTAATTTTTCACAAGTAATTTACCTTTTTCACTCTCCTTCTCTCACGACTCTACAGTGGATTTTTCCAGAGGCTACATGACTTAGCGACATCTTCACTCTAATGGTTAATAAAGCATGTACTTCGGTATTTTTCTGTTTCCTAGAACCTTGTAAGTTGTAATTTTCCAAGATTCGGGATCCCCTCCTGCCAACTTGTAGTGGGGTACATGTTGGAAGATTTGCTACTTGTGTTTATAAACAAATCTTCTTTAATAATATCACGTAGCAATTCATTCTGCACTAGAATAAAATTAAATCACAGCTCCCATCATTCTCAGGCAGTTTTTTGAGACACTGACTTCACCATCAGATCCTTGAAGAGCAGGAGGGAAAACGGTCTCCCATTGCAGTTATCACACAAGATCTGTGTTGTTACAGAAGAGACTTCATCACGGGAGAATAATCTTGATTTTTGGGGAGGGGACACAAGGAGTTAGTCCCGGACAAACTCCATAGCCATGGTGGAAACATGTGGAAGTCACTTTTTGTGGTGGTTATGTTTAAGTGAGCTCCAGAATTTACTAGAGTGGACACTGCTGAGAATTCAGCTTCGTAAAAACCCAAAGCTTGTTCTGATTCACTCCTGCGCCGTGCACTCTCCCTGGAGTGGAAGGGAACCCCACAGCACCAGGGTGCTGAGGGAGGAACACCTCTCAGATGCTCCCTTGATGCCTCCAGGGAACCTGGATACTCCAGGACACGACAGACGAGAAGATGGGCTGCCGTCGGGGCTGTTTTTATTGATGGCTTTCTTGTTGTTAATAAAATGTTCCTTTTTCTTTTTTTTTAAGATTTAAAAAATGTATTTGACAGAGATCACATGTAGGCAGAAAAGCAGGCGGGGGGGGGGGGGGGAGG
>NC_081560.1:138147462-138152445 GCF_022355385.1 Mustela nigripes | reverse complement strand
TGTCAAATAAATAAATAAATTCTTTAAAAAAAGAAAAAACACATTTCATCATCCAGAGGTTACTACTCCCTGTGCTTTGAGCACATATCATATCAAATTGTTACATAATGTCTCACAAATAACAACTAATATTTGCAGAGTGCTCACATTTGTAATTTGTGTATTAACTTATTTTTTTTTTAAGATTTCATTTATTTGAGAGATCACATGCAAGCAGTGGGGGGAAGGAGGGTAGAGAGAGAGAATCTCAAGCGGATCCACTGCCCCCACCCTTCGCTGAGCAAGGAGCTGGATGCGGGGCTCGATCCCAGGACCCTGAGGTCATAACCTGAGCTGAAGTCAGCCACTTAACCGACTGAGCCACCCAGGCACCCTGAGTATTAACTTATTAATCTTTACAACAGCCTACTTAAGTTGGTATTACCATTACCCTCATTTTATAGACTGGGGCATAAGGAGGTTAAGAGATTTGCCTGAGATCATAACAGTTTATACCACCAGTTCTTCAAATGTGGCCTCTGGACTCCTGGGAATCCCTGGCAACGTTTTAGGGCTATGTGTGAGGTCTACACTGTTGTTGTTGTTTTTTTTTTATTACTGAGATTTGGTGCCTGGGTGGCTCAGTTGGTTAAGCAACAGCCTTCGGCTCAAGTCATGATCCTGGAGTCCCGGGATTAAGTCCCCATTGGGCTCCCTGCTCTGCAGAGTGTCTGCTTCTCCCTCTGACCTCTCCTCTCTTATTCTCTCTCTCTCTCTCATTCTCTCTCTCAAATAAATAAATAAAATCTTAAAAAAAAAAAAAACACAAAACTAAGATCTATGTTTTTTTCACTCTCATTCTCTCGTGAGTATACAGTGGAGTTTTCCAGTGGCTATGTGACATGGTGACATCATCACTGTGATGGTTAATGGAATATGTGCTCGTATGTTTTTGTGTTTTCTAGAATTTTATAAGTTGGCAGGTTTATAAGTAATATGTTTTTAGACATTAACTCAATTTGCTCTCAGTATTTCTGTTATGCTCTTACTAGCTATTTTCAGTTTTATCTGCTGTTACAAGCTGAATTATATCCCTAAGAATTCATATGCTGAAGCCCTAAACCTCCCCACCCCGCCCCCAGTAGCTCAGAATGTGACTGTGTTTGGAGATAGGCCTTTAAAGAGGTGATCAGGTAAAAATGAGGCTGAGGCTTTTAGGGATACTTCAGACCCCTGGCCTCTGAGATTCTCCCCCTCCCCTGCCCCACCCTGTCTTTCTTCTAAGAAGGTTGGTGATGACATCACCAAGGCACCTGGTGATTGGAAGGGTCTGAGGATTTTGGTGAAACTGACCATCCAGGGCAGACCGGATGGGTCTGACTGAGGTAGTTCCTTCTGCCTCTGCCCTGATCTGTGGGCTGCAGTGTGGATGAATGCTGCCTTCGTGACATCAACAGTGGTGTGGTGAAATGTCTGGTTAAGGACTAGAAAGGAAAATACTTCAATAAAGGGGTGTTTGACAATCAAAAGAAAAAAGGCTTCAGACATGTGCGTGAATAGGGGAATGACCATATATGGCCCAGCAAGAAGGCAGCCACCTGCAAGCCAGGAAGAAAGATCTCAGGAGAAAGCAAACCTAGCAACACCTTAATCTTGGACTTCTCATCTCCAGGACTTGGAGAAAATAAACTTCTGTTGTTGAAGCCACCCCCAGTTTGTGGTATTTTGTTATGACAGTCCTAACAAACTAATATACTAGTTATTTTAAAAAAATATTTAATTTATTTATTTGATAGAGATACAGCGAGAGGGGAACACAAGTAAGGGGAGTGAGAGAGGGAGAAGCAGACTTTCCGCTGAGTGGGAAGCCCAATGTGGGACTTGATCCCAGGACCCTGGCATTATGACCTGAGCAGAAGGCTGACGCTTAACGACTAAGCCACCCAGGTGCCCCTAATATCCTTGTCTTAATGCAGAAGCTAATCTGCCTGTCTTCTTTTGAACCAGACATTAAATGTAAATCAATGTCCCCTTGCTTGCTAATTTTTTGGGAGGGGGAATATAGCTGTGTTTCATAAAACACATTATTTTGTTAATATGTAATGGTTTCCTTATTGCTATTTTAAAATTTAAGAGACTCTAAAGATTTAAGAACAGTTTTAGTTCACAGCAAAATTTAGGGGCAGGCTGAGTTTTATTTTCAAGTATAATAGATGATATCTATGTCTATATGTCTCATAGAAATAAAAGTTGGTAGGAGTCCTCAATAATTTTAGTGTAAAGGACCCCCGAGATGAGAAAGCTTGACAACTACTGTGCCCTACTGTACTGGGATCGTATTACACATGATCTTGTATAACAAGCATTTCTCATCCAGGAATATGTAGTGGGTTACCTTAGTTGTGAACAGATGCAGATCTCCATGAGTTTTAATATCTTTGCAATCGTTCATTGTGTGTATGTATGTTACGTTAACTAGCTGGTCTCTGACTAACAGACAATGAGTTGGTTTCCAGGTTTGGCTATTATAAACAATTCTGGATTGAGCATCTCTGTGCATTTTTTTTTTAATGCTTGTGAGGTCATCCAGAAACGAGATTTTGTGGTTTTAAAGATGTTAAATTTAAGTCTCTTATTTAGAAACTAAGGTCCCTCCATTTTGTATTGCTAGGTACTAAATACAAATAGAAAAAAATGCATAAAACATATATACCATTTAACAAATACACCCAGCAGCTTTTGGGCCCATTCACTTGTAAAGGTCAACCTAGGAATTCTCTCAAAGGTTAGGAAAACCTTTTCTTCTTTATACGTGGTTACTGTCCATTTTCTACAACTCTTTTACCTGTCCTCTGGAAAATTGGATCTCTCCCCTAAATTGGCTTTGCTGTTGGACTTAACTAACAGTCCTGGACTCTTGTTGATTTGCTTCTGGCGTAAATCAGCTGACCTACCTTGAAGGTGTTGCAGAAGACCAGTCCCAGTGGAGGAGCTGCCCGGGAGTGTGGGAAACATTTTGACCTTCAAAAGTCTGGAAGCATCGGGGCGCCTGGGTGGCTCAGTGGATTAAAGCCTCTGCCTTCGGCTCAGGTCATGATCCCAGGGTCCTGGGATCAAGCCCTGCATTGGGCTCTCTGCTTTTAGCAGGTAGCCTGCTTCCCCCCCCTCCATCTCTCTGTCAAATGAATAAATAAAAATCTTTTTTTAAAAAGTCTGGAAACATCTATTGTTTTATTGATGGGCATCTTGTCAGTGCCTGTCCAAACTATTGGGCAACTTTGGTAATTCTAGAAGACAGGGACTTTATAAGATAGCACTGGAATGGGAGAGCTACATCTAGAATCTACTTCCTCAGTGCCTTGGACATACACAGTGAGCTCTGCTAAGACTAGGATTGAGATGGTGGGAAAAGATGGCAAATTTCAGGACATCTTGAGAACCACGGGGCATCAGAGCCTTCTCTTCTTGATGTGAGAAAATAACATTTTTCAAATGCCCACTGTCCTACTTAGTCTATAGTTTTGCATGAGTTTCACGGAATTCTTCTAAGACAGATGATAATTGTTGTTACAGATAGAAAATAGATTAGGGAACCTGCCGAATAACACAGCAGGTAAGTGGGCTTCCACCCCCCTCTATCTGACAAGAAACTGCTCTCCCATTATAGTGTTGCCTCACAACCTGGCAAGGCTGCTGTTACTTACTGGGAGACCAGGACATCAACAGCCAGAGCCGCCCTGCAGCACCACCTCTAAATCCAACCGCAAAGGAAAAAGAAAACACGGAAAAGGAGCTATTGTATTCTGTTTTCCTAAGGGGACCCCAGGCCAAGCCATTGATGCAGTCAGAATTCCCAGGCAAGCCAGATTCAGAGTGACTATGAACCTTCTAACCTGTGTTTTTCCCTAGCGATTAAGATCATGTTTTTCATTGCCTTTGATTTTTTTTTATTTTTTTATTTTTTTTTATTTTTAAGACTACAGCAACCAAGTATTTTTATAAAAACACAATCTAGGGCTTGGGTCCCAAGAGTTCATTATGTTTTGTCCTGTCAGATTCTCCATGTTTCCTCTTCCATTTATTTGTAATGTAAACCTCACCCTATTTCTGCTCTGATCCTGGGACTGCCCAGCTTCCAGCCTTCCCAGCTGGGATGTCAACGATGAGGATTTTCACAGGCAATGATAAGGGTCACAGTTTTAACAAAAACCTCAACACCTCAGACAAAACCAGCCTCCCCTCCCACCCCCTTCCCCAGTGGCTTATTACAAACAAGTTGAAGTCAAAAGCAGAACAAATGCGCCTTTTCCAAACCTGCAGCCCCAAGGCAGATGAGCTGGTCAGACGTTTGCCTTTTAGGGTTGCCCTAGAAAGGACAAACAAAAGGGGTGAAGCCCTGAAACAGCTGCTTGGGGAGGAGGACATCTGCCTCTCTTACCAGCCATTCAGGGCTTTGGCCTTGCCTGGAAAAAAGCATGTGGGGCTGGGGAGCAATAGTTCGGAGGCAGCCAGTTGTTCAATGGCTTTTGTCTTAACGAAGCCACCCATTACTGTCAGAACCATAACTCCCAGGAAGCCAGCTGTCAGGGCTGTGGCACAGGCCCCTCCGGGTGGCCGGCAAGGGGAGACAGAAAGAGCATCTGTGGCCAAATTCCCTTTTAGACACCTGCGCCTACTGGCTTTGTAACTGAAGAGATTTGTGTCCTCCCCACTCCCATCTTCCCTGGGGAGACCCTGGGCCCTTTTTCTTGCCCTCCGCCCATGGAGAGAGAGCAGGGACATCTCATGATTTGGATTCCTTGGTTTGCAACTCCCTAAGTGCTGGGCTGGGCTGGGTTCTGTTGCGGTTGGTTGGCGTTTGGCGCTCTCATCTAGCGCTTCCCTTTGAAATCTACCCCCTCTTTTTTTTTTCTTTCCCCCTCGTTTTCGTTTTTTTTTTTTTTTTTTTTTTTTTTTTTTTTTCTTCTCCGTGCCTTTGTCGCGTCTCCCTTTGTTTGTTCGTGC
>NC_081560.1:138000156-138147362 GCF_022355385.1 Mustela nigripes | reverse complement strand
TTTTTTTTTTTTTTTTTTTTTTTTTTTTTTTTTTTTTTTTAAACCAGGTATGATGATGTCAAACGTGATGCTGATGCTACAGTTACAGACACGGCCCCTGCTGGCGCAGCCTCTCTGATTCTCTCTCCCTCTCCGCGTCCAGCGCTGGGCTTTTTCAGACAAGTGCATCTCCTAACCAGGTCACATTTCAGCCGCGACCCACTATCAGTCTGTCACCGGAGTCAGACCGCAGGAGGAGGGCGGAGGAAGACTACGGCGTTTGCTTCGCCAGCCGCGGGGTGGGAAGAAGGACACTAAAATACTGAAGTCAGGACCCCCTTTCCCCCAGGTCGGACCCTGACCACGATGCGCACCCCGGGCTGCGGGCGGCTGGTGCTGCCGCTGCTGCTCCTCGCCGCGGCCGCCCTGGCCGAAGGCGACGCCAAAGGGCTCAAGGAGGGCGAGACCCCCGGCAATTTCATGGAGGACGAGCAATGGCTGTCATCCATCTCGCAGTATAGCGGCAAGATCAAGCACTGGAACCGCTTTCGAGACGTGAGTCTGCAGGGCCGCGAGGGCCGGGGGCACGGGTTTGGGGAGGAAGGCTCGGAGCGGAGCCCCAAGCGCCGGGAGCGGCGGCGGCACGTCGCAGCCACCGGCTCCGCAGCCCAGTCGGCTGACCGCACCGAGAGTAAACAACGCGCACCCACCCTCCCGCCAGCCGTCGCCCGCCCAGCTCGGCGCCCCCTCCCCGAGACCCATCATTCCCCCATCACCTGCCCCCGGCCCCGGACCCCAAGCCCCACAGCAGCCCCGGGCGAGTCCCGGGCAAGGAGTTGCTCCCGGGGCGCGTGCACCAGACACGGTCTCTACTGCAGGTCGGGCGCGGAGACGGGCGCGGGATGCAAGGGGGGTACATGGCGGGAGAGGTGGGAGCCCTGGCTGCGGCTGGACCCCCGACCGGCTCCCCTCCTTTTTTGGTGGTAAAAAAAGAGGCCCCCAGGCCTGCCCCCAGCCGGGTGGAAGCTGCAGGCGCCACATACGGGGCACTGCAGAGGGGCAGGTCTGGGTGCGGCCGGCGGCTGGTAGGTAGCATCGTCTTGCGCGAGTGCCCTCTATTCCCACCTTGGGCTTTGGGGAAGGGAGGACAGAAGGGGACAGAACCCTGGGCTGGGACTTTGAATTGGGGTTGGGGGTAGGTGTCCTAGCAATCTTCATTAGGCGACATGGTAAAAGGCGTGTCCATGATTGGGGGCGGACGACGGCAGTGAAAATAGCCGAGGCCACCTCCGGGTGGCCTCCAGAGCCAGGTCTGGGGTCCCCATGCAGAGTGGCGTGAGCTCACGGAGGCTGGTTTTCCAGGACCAACCTATTGTGGGGAAGCCGGGCCCAGAGATGGGAGAGACTCCCATGCGGAGGAAGGACTCTGCAGCCCGATGGTCTTGAAGAGCAGAGGCGAGAGCGGAGGAGCTGGGTCTGGGGTCCCTTCGGGGACGCCTGCCCGCACCGTGGTTTAACCTTGGGCCGAACTTAGCCTGGTGGGGGTTGGGGAGGCGGCTGCGGACTAGCCGGCATTGCTGCAGCACTTTGTTTACGAGCACCTGTAGATCAGAGGGGAAACCGGAGACTGCGTTCCCAGAAGGGGGAAGTAGGAGCTGAGCGGGGGAGGGGCGGGTGGGGTGGGTGCCGGTGGCAGAGGGCGTGGCTGGAACCCAGAGAAGGGGGCCGGGTGTAAGGTGGAGGATGGGCCCGGATGCGGATGCACCAGGGGAGAAGAATGCTGGTCCTGGCCACCTAGTGCTCTCAGATGCCTGCGAGCTCCCAGAAAGCCTCCAATAGGACCCCAGGCCTCACTTTTCACTTGCCAAGGTCCCTCATCAGACCCACCTGGCACAACACTGGCCACACTGTGACTTCTCTCATCTTCTCCTAAATTGTGGGCATCCAGAAGTTCCTTAGAAATGTGTTTAAAACACACATACTTCATACGCTATCCAGCCAAATGATGTGAAAAGGCAGAGATACGGATATTTTTGTTACCGTGAGACAAGTGACAGTTTCTCTTCAAAGTCTAACCAGTAGGTTGTAAGTCATCAGAGAGCATTGCATGCAGCCAGGTCAGCTGGGGCAGAGGGGCCTGGGTCCCAGAGGAGGCACAGCTGGTCCAACCAAGGGAGGCAGGAGTCCCAGCAAGGCCTTTTCCGAGGCCCCTGCAGGCCCAGCACAGATTAGCTGCAGTCTCCTGCCGCTGCCTGGGAAGCAGCCTGGCCATAGCAGCGAGGGGGCAGCTGCAGGCTGGTCCATCCCAAATCCATGTGTCACTGGTCCAGGCCTCCCTCTGACTCGCTGGCTGTTTGATCTTCCAAAGCGAGACTGGTGAAGGTCAGGGGGAAAAGAAATGCTTATCAGAACGTAAAGGTTTAAAAATAAAGATGCCTCCCCATCTCCTTTCCTCCACCTGCTTCCAATAGGCAACTCTGTAGGTGAGGCTAAATGACTTGACTGTTTGACCCCCGGCCCAGGGCGGCCCACCTGTCTCCCTGTATTGGTGCCAATCATTTCCTCCTTCCTCTCATGCTTATCAGAAGAAAGGCACCGGATTATAAATTCTGCAGGGCCAGACACCTTAGGATTCATGGAAAGCTTTAGAGCACGTTATTAAGATGGGCGGCCTCAGGCTTTTTTAGGGAAAATGTCCTCTAAAACCCCATTTGAGGTAGCGTTGGCTGGGGGAAGACAGGATCAGGGAGAGGAGGAGGCCACGGAAGGCTGGGCAGGGGGTTCTGGCTCTGGGGACCCATTGGCAGCTTCTGCAGGAGGGCAGGAGGCTGCGGGCTCAGAGCCCCTGCATTGCACAATCCTAGAGGGCCCACAATGTGAGGGTGCTCCCTGGAGTTGTGCAGCATTCATGCTGTCCATAGGGACTCTGCCAATACCCCAGACATTTCTCAGCCCTCCTCTGTCAATAGATGCCCCACTTCCTACTCTAAAACCCGAAGGCCCTCTAGTTGGGCCCAGTAGCGTAGGGCTTCATATACATCTCATCAGGCTAGCTTTCTGGAAAATATGCTTCCTGAAGCCTCAAAGGCAAGATGGATATTCTTTTGGACGTCTAAGGCATTACCAGGTCATACCAGCACGTTGTTCATAACCACAAAATGACGCAAGTCCCCAGTTTGCCTGAACAGAAGAGAGGCAAGCGATAGGGGTGGAATGTTCTTAGGGCATAGGATGGAGGAGTCAGTATTGTAGGTGAGGGGCGTGTCTCATTAAATGAATCGAGGGACAGGGGGAGATTGAGGGCATGATGTGGAAGAGGTCAGGAGGACGAAGAAGAGGAAGAAAGCATGGGCAGGTGCTCCAACACGGAACTGGTCTGAGCTGGGTAGTGGGGAGTTGAGTTTACCGTTCTTTCTCTGAGCACTAGGATTATAGGGAGGCAGGGTTTACCAGCGGAGTAATCCGCCCTTCCAGGGCCGGGGTATATTCCCTCTAATACCCAGTGCCTCGCTGCCAGGGAAGAGAGCTTCATGCCAGAGGAGAGGGGGAGGTTGTGATCTAGCTGTGCTCTCCCCTGGGCAGGCCTGGGCCTTTGGGAGGCCTGCTTCCCAGCACTGTTATCTCCAGCTTTCCTCCCAGCAGAACCAGGTGGAACTGCCCTGTAGTCTTCAGAACGGAGCATCCGGGCCTTGGAGATAGAGACGCACCCGTGAGAGGAGCCAGGCCCGCGTTACACAGCATGCTTTCGGGCAGGACCTGAGAGCCAGGCGAGGAAGCACGGAAGGAATGTTCTTTTTCTTCTTAGTTCTTCCCTACTTTGTGCTCCACGTCCCTTAAGCTCTCATGAGACTGACGGGCGTCTAGCACGGTGCCTGGCCCCCAGCAGGCACACAGTTACTGTCTGTCAGACCACTGATTGTAGTGAGCCCTGGCTTCCAGCTGCCGGCCCTTGCATCGTCTCTCGTGCCCCTCTGCCACCCTCTTTGTCATTTCATGACCCATGCATTCTATGGTTGAAGAAGCAAAGGCTCAGAGAAGTGAAGTAATGTGCAGCAGGGTCAAATAGCTAGAAAGTGGCCGAGCTGGGATTTGAACCCAGGTCTTCTGGTTAAACTGCGCTTTTCAGGGAGCTCAAGGCCTAACCCTTAGGGACACATAGGAAGGAGGAGTCTACCTTGAAGAACAAAAGTCGGCCTCAGCTTGTGCCCTATGTGCCTCCAGGTTGCCCCGGGACTGGAGCGGCACCTCCTAGAAAGGGGGGCCGAAGCCCTCAGGGTCTTCAGCAGCCGGCCACCTCCTCCTCCCCTCCTCCCTGGACCTAGCGACACCCCAGAGGCAGCTCTCTACCCAGGAGAGGCAGTGCTGGGAGAGCTCTGGCCTGGGGGCTAGAAGGCCTGGGTGCAGGTTTGGGCTCTGCCACTGGCTGGCCATATGATGCCAGGTACGTCACACTACGTCTCCGGTGGGCAAGGAGACCAAAACCCGTGCGTCAGCATGGAGGCGTTTTGTCACAGAGCTGGAGGGCATCCATTTCAGGTGGGACTCCCCAGCCTCAAGCCCCCCAGAAAGCTCCCGGAGGGACTGTCATCTCTGGGGCTAGCCCACACCACGCCTCAGTCTCCACAAGAAAGATGTTGATGTGTGTTAGCCCCTTCCTTGCAGATAGGAGCACCTCCGCAGTGCAAGGGGCTTCACCTTGACCCTGGGAGCTGGCCCGGGGAAGTAATGCCCGCTGGCTACTCATGAGTCTCAGATTTTTAGGATCACCAGGCAAGCCAGTAACAAGTTTTAGCCACAAAGGGGCTCCCTTCTCACCGCCCCTTCCCTCTCCCCATTCCGCACACCTAAACCAATGCAAGTGTGGGAACAAGTGGCACAGATGTTTGTGAACAAGTGTGGGTGCATGAGAAGAACCCCAAACTGGGTCAGAATGGATTCCATAACTAGGGTTTGGGGATGGGAGGGTGAGTCCTTGCTTGGCCTCCTCTTCCATTCTGATTTTGAATCCTCTCCCAGCTGGGGGTAGGGGGGGCTGGCATCTCCCAGAGCCGTGTCAGCCTGGCGAGGGACCCTTGAACACCTGGCAGGACTCCAGGCCTTGGGAAGAGAGGGAGAGAAGAGCACTCTTTACCTGGAGAGGCTGTCGTATGGTCCTCTCACCTTCCAGGCAGGCTGAAGAGGGTGGACGGTCAACGCCACCCCCTCTCCTTCTCCAGAAGGTCAGAGGCTGTCTGGAAGACGGCCAGAGCTCTATCCTACCCCATGCCCCAGGGGCCCTGGGAGAACACTCAGCTTGTCCTCCTCGTGAGAGGGCAGACCTCGCAGTGTGACCTTGTGAGAGCCACTTCACGTTTCTGGCCCTTGATTTTCCCCTGGGCTTCATGGGCTGCCGACACAGAAACCTCTGCAAAGCCCTTGGCATTCCTTGACTCCAGGAAGATGGCCCTAGAGGCAGACAACAGCCCTTCACCCCCAACCCTTCTACCAGCTGGCAGCCCCGTCTTTGGGTGCAGGGAAAGGGTTTCTCTTTGCTCCTAAGGAAGTATCTGTGACCAAACTAGGGTAGGGCATGCATCAGCCAGAGACGGGGGACGCTGAGGACTGGGACCCAGTAGCATCTTGGGGCAAGCACTGGGACAGAGTCCTCCTAGCCTTCATGGGCGTACCTGCAGGTATAGCAGGTCCCCCCCCCAACCCCCGCCCGGGGTGTGGATCCATCAGGGCAGCTCCAGTTGGTGGGCGGACCCAGACCCAGCTGCGGGCAGGAGGGTGATGTGGTTCTGGAAACAGGATAGCCTCTCAGCTCCTAAGGGCTCAGCCAACAGTCATTGGCAGGTAGAGCCCCCTCCAGGGGTTCCCACAGTATTTACTGGTCAGAGAGTCATTTGGTGCATGTCGGTGCTGCCTTGTGGCCTCGCTTACACTTGCACTTGTATCCGAAGAGGGCTCCAACTGGTTTTTTAACATGTGCTTATCCCGTCCCTCCCATGGTTAAGCCCCTGAGGGCAGGACCTGGGGTTAAACTACCTGTGCACTGTACCACCCCGTCCTCTGAGTGTTGCTTGCGCTGTGTGTGCACACTGCAAGGGCTCAGTATACACATATGCATTATGGAACGTGCTAGAAAGGATCTCAACTAACTCGTCCTGGGATCTGGGGAGATCTTTTCCTCTTTCTGGACTCCAGAAGGTGGAGACAGTCAAACTAGAACCCTGGCACCCTGATTCTCCAGTGATTCATTGTAGGATAAGGGAGTGAGTGACATCTTTTGTAGGAAGGTTGTCCCCTTGCTGTCCTTCTGCCCCTGTGTCTGCCTCCCACCCATTCTCAATATGCCTATAGAGCAGTACAGTCACCTACCTATAAGGGCTGAGAACAGGTAAGCCCAGGACTCCCACAGGTGGAGAATGGATTCCCCAAGGCAGGGCATCCTGTCCCTCCAGCATCCTTCCCTGACATCAGAAAAGAGGTCAAGGCTTCACTCAGTTGAAAGGACAAGCCAGGCCTGGCGGGTGTCTTACCCCTGCCTAGATGCGGTCTTCCCCTGATCTCTTGTTCCCCTGCACAGTCTGGAACACATGGAAGAGTCTGGACTTATTCGGGCTCTTCCCCGCCCGCCTCCATCCTCACAGTTCTCAGTTTGGAAGAGCTGGGACCAGAGCAGAGCCGTGGAGCCCCGGCAGCACAAAGCCCCTACGTTTTCCAGACTGAGACGCAGACCTGGAGAGGTGCAGGCACCAAGAACCCTTCTTCCTTCTCAGCCCAGGGTTCTTTCCCCACGCCACGCCTGTGTTTCCACAGAGATCTCTGGCCTTTAAATCCTGCCTCCACTCATGTTCCAGAAGGGAAAACAAGGTCCCAAGGCAACTCAGAATAGAATTTTCGGTCTCCTCTCCTTTTTATCCCTCCCCTGTTCTCTGCCCTTTATGGCCTCCTGGGGCTGCTGCCTAGAACCAGAAACCCAAGGAGAGTGTGTGGAGGGGGAGGGAATGGCTGAGACGCCCCAGTGGTGGAGAGGTCAAGCCCAAGGAGCGGGGGCATTGCTGCTTGCATACCTGAGGCCAGGTGGAGCCCGTGGCATGGTGGGAGGGGTAAGCACATTTTCACCCTCCAAGGAAATTCCTCCAAGGGGTGGGGGTGGAGCCCAAGAGTCTTCCAGATGCCTGTCTCCTTCTGTTTGTGCAGGCCTAACACAGAGCCTCTGCCACTCCCTTTGGGAGGGGGACAAATATTTAACGACTGCCCCTGTTTTCACACCCTCCACATCGCAGCCACTGCCTTCTCAAGATGCCTTCTGCCTGGGCGTGTGACAGAGGTGTCAGTCCTCCGCTGAGAAGGAGCCTAGATGACCTCCGCTCGGCCTCCCCTCATTCCTTTCTTGGCACCCCACTCGGTGCTCCTCTGGCTGTTTGCAGGGAGGGACGGAGAGGCCCCAGTCACAAGGGCCCCCACTCCTGGGCCTTCTTCAGGGGCCTGGGCTCCAACGGAGGCTCCCTCGCCTGAGATGAGGTGAAAATAATGCCAAGTGCAGGGCCTTTCAGAGGTTGAGAGAGGCCTGGCCCACTTCCATTTTTAGAGGTTCTTGATCTAGTAAAAAATGAAGCAATGCCATAACAGGGTTACAAAAGTTGTGCTTAATTTAAAGTTTCACGACGAACGTCTGGTCCTGTTGGTGTGCTTCTGTTTCATTTGGTGACAACGTCAGAAGTCTATCTCGGAGGCCCTTGATGTTACCATGAGCTCCCAAAGCAGCTCTGGCCCACCTCGTCCCCTGGGCTCCCACCCTGTATGCCCAAGAACCCAGGCTTCGGTGGTCCCCTTTCATGGCTTTTGAAAGTCTAGAGCTTCACAGCTCATCAAGTCCTCTGAGGCATTGCCCTAGGTCGCTCCACAGCTCAGGGAGGAAGGCAAGGGAGTCAGCCCGTTTCACAGACGAGAAAGTGGGGTCCGGCGAGGGCACTATTGGAGCCTACCGTCTCGCTGGCAGTCAGAGGCAAAGCCAAAAGGGGACCCTGTGCCCTGATTCCATGTCCGGGGCTCAGTCTCCCCATCACACTGTGATGCAGAGAGGCAGGTGGAGATATGCCCAGGGGCTCTTAGTCCAAGCAGTTGGGGCCTTGTGGGGAGCTCTTCTTTGGCCAGTCACCACAGCGTCTGTCCTCCTCAGCAGATGGAGAGCCTGGGAGAGATGGGGTTAATTCAAGCTGTGAAGTGAGCGGGTGATTTGGGTGCTAATTAAAATGACAGGAAGTAAACAGCGCTTGGAAACACCCAGCATGTGCCCCCTCAGCCCAGCTAGGCCTGCGCACTTACCACCATCTCTCCCCCGGCTTGGCACAGTGGGCCCCGTCTCCATGGCGACCGTGCTGAGCTGCAGAGATCAAAGCAGGAGATGGGTGAGCTCCAAACCAGCCCAACCAGGGGCTTAGGAAGGGGTTTCTGGGAAGCGCCTGCAGAAGGGGGTGTCCAGGTGTCTCAGCCCCTCCGAGGGCTCCAGGACTCCCTGCCCAGGGTTTGCAGCAGAGCTGGTGGAGTGGGCGGAGCCACCACTGAGCTGGGATCGGACCTTCGGGTCCAGCCCCCAGCCTGGGACTTTCCTCATCTGCTGAAGTTTATGGGTTTATGGAGTAGCACAGAGTGCAGGTTAGGGACCCAGATTCTGCAACCACAGTTCTGGCAATACCAGTACTCTTCTGCTGTGCATCTGACATGTGATCCTGCGTATGTCGCCTCACATCTCCAAGCCTTCGTGTTATCATCTGAGAAATGGGGATAACAGCAGTAATTTTCTCGTAGAGTTGTTGTAAAGAGTACCCAAGCCCATGAATATAAAGTGCTCTGCACAATGCGGGCCACGTGGTAATTGCTGAAAAGATGTTAGCTGTTATTAGCAGTGTTTTTACTATGGGTTAGGTGCTGGGCATAGAAGGATGAATTTTATAGGGTATCTGCCCTCCAGGAAGTGGCCATCTCAAATAGGGCAGAAGCAACAGCATTGCATGGTATCACCGGGACACTCGGCCTGAAGGGAAGCTGGGCTTGGGGCTGAGCTAGGGGAGATGATGCCTGAGCGGGGAACAGACACGCATCCTGCATGAGAAGAAGGCTGTGCCGAGGTCTGGCCACGCTGAAGCCTCCGCTGCAAGGTCATAGGGCTGGCATAGCCAGGAACAGATTGAGAGAAGACAGACTTTCTTCTGCAGGTGACAGGGAACCAGTGAGGGTTTATTCCCCCCCCCCCCAAAATTTTATTTATTTGACAGAGAGGGAGCACAAGCAGAGGGAGCAGTAGACAGAGGGCAAAGCAGGCTCCCCACGGAGCAGGGAGCCCCATGCAGACTGGATCCCAGGACCCCGGGATCATGACTTGAGCCGAAGGCAGATGCTTAACAGACAGAGCCACCCAGGTGCCCCAGGGATGGTATTTAGATATAATATTTGTTGTAGTTTTCCCCCTTCCTCAGAAAGTAAAACCTCTTCACTGGGAAGCCTGGCCAGCTTGGTCACTAAAGCATGTGACTCTCAGTCTTGGGGTTGTGAGTTCAAACCCCATGTTAGGCCTAGAGCTTACTTAAAATCTTTTTAAAAATTTAAAAATGAAGAGGATAGAAAATAGGGGCTCCTGGGTGGCTCAGTTGGGTTAAGCCTCTGCCTTCGGCTCAGGTGATGATCTCAGGGTCTTGGGATTGAGCCCTGCATTGGGCTCTCTGCTCAGCGGGGAGCTTGCTTCCCTCCACAACCCCCCCACCCGCCGCCTCTCTGCCTACTTATGCTCTCTGTCTGTCAAATAAGTAAAATCTTAAAAAAAAAAAAAGATAGAAAATAAAACATGTTCACACTGTAGAAAGTTTGGAGACCTGGAAAAAGGCAGAAAGATGTCAAAATTCTCTGTATTCCTATTCCCCAGAGGAAATCACAAGTAACATCTTGGTACGAATCCTTTCTACCTCCTAACCTTTAAGATCTTTTTCAAAACGAGAGCGGAGCATATTCAGCGAGGAGTTTTAAGGAGGGAGAGCTGTGGTCAGGACTGTGTCTGGAAGGGTCCTTACAGCTGCCGCTGGTGTAGAGGAGGAAAACTGACCAATCTGGGAGACCTCCAGGGACACCACAGCAACTGCTGCCTGCGCTGACAAGGCGGGGGTCGGGGGGAGGTGGGGGGGGTGGCTTGTTGGGGGAGGGCAGGTTGGGGAGTGGCGGATGGGGTGGACAGGATGTGGGGATGATAAGGACAGCCTTCCCCTTGCTCTTGTCAACTTGGAGACGGTGCTGTGATGAGCATTCCAGGGGAGAAGGCCCGGAGCCCGGGTTCCAATGAGTCAGCCTGTGCCTCGCATGCTGAGCATCTGCTTTGTGTGAGAGGGAGGGAGTAGCTGCTCTTTTTCCTCCCCGAGGCCCTATGGTAGAGGGGATGGTGCCAGAGGGGATGAGGAGAGCATTTTAGACGGAAGATGTGGAGCTGGCAGGACGCTGCCCCTGAGCGCGGCTCTGTCCCCGTGGGAGCCCTGCCAGCTCTGCCCCTTGCCCGGTTCCCCTGGGCTCCGGTGACTCTGGGCAACAGGCAGCTGAGATGCTGGGCGGGTGGTTCTAATGGGCAGCCATTGCTGAGACCCATATGGCACAGAGGAGGGCTCGCAAGCCCGAGGATGCGGAGGGAGCCAGGCTGAGAGCCATCTCTGGGTGCAGAGCCCTCCCCACCCGGTAAACCAGATGTGCTCTCTCTTTGCCCAGAAATGCTGCTCTCAGCCTAGGACCGACCTTCCATCTGGCCTGGCCCTCCCTCCAGAGCACTGGACCTGGGCTCTTCCGAATCCTTATTTCTCAGGGGAGGACGTGATCGCTGGGTAGCAGAGCCAGGACAGAACCAGGCCTCCTGGTTCCTGACAAGACCCTTGTGCCTTTATGGGACCATTTGTCACAACTGCTGATAACCTTGCTTGGGTGCCTAAGTGGACACCACCGCATTGGAGGGCATGACTCACACTTGCCAACGGACTCCTCCTTTTCAACTTACAGATGGTGCCTGCCCATACCCCACCCCAGGGGCCCCTAAATGTGTCCCTGGGCTCTGCCCCCACGCTGCCTGCAGGACCTCGTCACCCTTCTCCGAGGGGCACCTCAGGGCGGTTCTCTTCTTACCCCACTGGTCTCTGCTCTCCCTAGGGCGGGGAGCGGGGAGCTCTCCCTTTTCCACAGGCAGGGGCTCCTCATAAGGCCTCTCCCTGACCGTTTCCTGCTCCTCCACCCAGAGTCTTTGGTCTCGTCTTCTACTATAATAGCTTTTATTAGGGGAGTGTTTTCTGGATCTGAGGGCACCCTGAGGACACCTTTAAGCTCCAAGAAGCTTCAGGAGATAGGTGCTGAGTGCCCGAAGGTCAAGGTCGGTTGGTAAGGGGAGTGTGGGCACTGTGTGGCCCCGGGCCCTCTCTTTCCCTCATCTCCCTCTCTGGTTGGCTGTTCCCACTCCCCTGAGAGTGAGTTGCTTGGACATGTCGGGGCTGGGGGTTGGGGGCAGGCATGGGCAGAGTGTAGGGTTAGGGGAGAGAGAAAGGAGGTGGACAAGGAGATGCACAGAAACACAGATGAAAGCAAGACAGAACAGAGCTGGTGCCTCGAGCCCTTCATGGGGAGAGGTCTGCTGCTCTGTCTGCCCTCCTCTGCCTCCCCAGCCCTGCGTCTTGCCCTCTCTCTGTGTGTGGAAGAGACAAGAAGGCAGAGCCTGAGGGAGGGCCTTGGCGCCCAAGTGTGAAAACTGGGGGCTGCTCACAGAAGTGGGCCTAGTTAACCTCATTTCTGGATAAAACCCATCTGGCATTGGGCGAGCTGCCTTGAAGTGTCCTTGTTTCCTACGCACACCCAGTGTGCACGGTTCCTCACCATGTGGGCCTGCGTACACGTGCTCACAGACGGGACTTGTACCACTGCATGTATGCATGTTCTAGGATGTGTGCCTGTGGGCGGGCGTGTGTGCACCCAGGGCTCTCACGAAAGCACATGCAGTTACAGCCTTGGCCATGGCATGATCTGCCCGGGTACAATGCCCATGGCCTGCTTGGCCTTGGTCCTTTCTTGGCCTTTGGCCAGAAGGCAGTGTTGACAAAGGCCCTTGTCCCTGCCTGTTCTTCTGATGCTTGTCAACTTCCAGGGTAGCCCTGGGCTTTCAGAGCTCTGGTGGACATCCTCCCTTATGCTCGTGGCTTTGCCCATGTGGGAGCCCTCTGCTGCAGGAGCCGTAGGCCCCCTTTTCCAAGCCAGACAGGTGCTGGCCCCTTGCCACCCCCATCCCACACTGTGACCTCTGCCTCCCATCCCATGCTCGTTGGATGGGTGCGACTCAGGATGAAGGGCACGGCTGCATGTGGCTCCTTGTGGCCCTTGACCCCCGGCTCCCAGAGTCCCATGCAGGGGAGGCCGGTAGCTGGGTCCTTGGCGCCTCCAGGTTGCAGTCCCAAGAAGCCATCTCCCGGCCTGCCTGATGGATCTTCCACCTGGAGAGCCCTGGGAGCTCTATGCTGGTTGTTGACAGCCGCCTCTGCCCCATGAGGGCTAGTGGGGAAACCAGAGGGAGCATGGCTGGGTGTGAGCTGCTCCGCCTCTGGCCACAGTATGGTGGTGGGCCCTGGGGAGGTCCCTGTGGCCAGAGCAGAGCGAGGAGCTGTCTCCAGACACCTCAGGTCTTGGAGACCGTGTGCTGGAGCCAGGAGAGAGGTCTGTACTAGGCGTCGGGAAACGCGGGTTCTGAGACGCTGGGACCCGGGGTGGGTCACCTCCTGTCTCTGGCCTGTCTGGCCTTTCCCGCACCAACAGGGGGCTGGGCCAGATGATCTCAGAGGGCTTTCTCAGGATCCTCTGAATGTGAGGATTTGCAGCTGGACCGTGGTAACTGAGGAAACCATCGACACTAGAAGGGACAATGGTCCCCCTTTCTCTCA
The DNA here is from genome assembly GCF_022355385.1 of Mustela nigripes. Lineage (NCBI taxonomy): Eukaryota > Metazoa > Chordata > Mammalia > Carnivora > Mustelidae > Mustela > Mustela nigripes. The sequence goes on along the minus strand of NC_081560.1, from coordinate 138,134,451 downwards.
GGGCACCATCGGATCCCTACAGGAAAGTCAGACCTCGAGTGAAAAACCGTTCCTGTGCAGTGGAAGAGAGCCCCTGCCCCTCGCCCCACTTACAGGGTGGCAGGTGGCAGGGGAGGAGACTGCCAAGGGAAGAACCCTGGCAGAGGGAGAGGGTGGCATTTCTGGGACCCTTAAGGCAAAGGTGTGACAATCACTGTTCCCCAGGCAATATGGGTCCTTTAGACATCGGTCCTAATGGTCAGGCCAGGGCAATGGAGAAATGGGGCCTCACCCCCAGTGCTCCTAAAGCCAGTCCTGAGTGGGCCCAGGCCTTGAGCTCCCTGTAGTGGAGGTACAGGAATCCTGTCCTCCAGCGGCAGGCCATCAAGCTTAGAGAACCTGAGCAATCAAAGAGAATTGCCCAGTGCCTCTGGTCACATGATGAGGCCTGCAGAGTGCTGGAACCACATGGGCTGAGGCAGGGCGTCTCACTAAAATCCCCATCTTTCCTTCTCTCCTCCTGCTCCATTTCCCATGGCCTGTTGCCACTGCTTCCTGATCCCCAGGAGGTGGAGGTGAGTACTTCCTGGGGCAGGGCGGGGGGGGGGTTCCTTTGTGTATGGTCTCTGTGCAACCCCACACCCCACCCTCCTCTCCTCTCCCTCTGTGCCCTCTCCCTGACTTCTTCTCTGCAGCACCCAGCATGGGATGGAGGAGTAAGGAACATATGGGAGGGATTCTGGATAAGAGCTTAGGGGGATAGAGCTCTGGGGGAGGCAGCTGGCAAAGCCCAGGGGACTAGGGGTCATCTGAGCAGCCATTGGGGTGATGGCGGTTAGCATGTTAGCCCTGGAGTTGAGCCTTGGCTCTAGGATGTGAATCTTAGCCCTTCCCTTCTTCCTTGCCCCTCTGTCCTTCCTTAGGATGACTACATCAAGAGCTGGGAGGACAATCAGCAAGGAGATGAAGGTAATGTGTCCCTCCCAGGGGAGACAATAGGACTGACACCCGTGAGCACTTGAGATCTGCCAAGGGCACATGCCAGCCATGGCCTTGGGGGCTTTGTGGGAGCCAGACCCTGATGGGAGTGGGACTTTGTTGCTGAGGAGCTCTGGCCCTCAGGCCTACTACAGAGAGGAGCTCACAGGTGGGGCTGGGGGTTCCTGGGCTTGTTGGCACTGATTTCTGGGTAACCTGTGTCCTGGCAGCCCTGGACACCACCAAGGACCCCTGCCAGAAGGTGAAGTGCAGCCGTCACAAGGTGTGCATCGCCCAGGGCTACCAGCGGGCCATGTGCATCAGCCGCAAGAAGCTGGAGCATAGGTGAGGGGCCTGGGGAGTTGGGGGGAGATTCTGGGGGTGTTGCTTAAAACAGTGAGGGCTTGCCTGATCATCTCCTCTGTGGCAGCTATCTATTGCAAAACAACCTGCCCCCAAACCTTGTGCTTAAGGCAAAAAATGTATTATCTCCCACAGTTTCCGAGGGTCAGGAATCTAGAAGTGGTTCTGTTGGATGATTCTAGCTAGGGTTTGCCACGAGGTTACAGTCAAGGTGCTGACTGGGGCTGCATCATCCGAAAACTGGATTGGGGCTGGAGGATCCACTTCCAAGCTCACTCACGCAGCTGTTGGTCCTGGTCACAGAGATCTCTCTCCATAGGCACGCTTGAGTGACCTTACAACATGGGAGCTGACCTCCCCTTGGTGAGGCAGCCGAAGGAGAGAGAGAACAAGGAGGAAGCCACAGTGTCACTTACGATCTAGTCTCAGAAATCATACGTTGTTACTTCTGCCACTTCTCTTTGTTAGGAGTGAGTCTCTTGGGGAAGGAAATTACACTCCATCTTTCGAAGGGAGGAGTGTCAAAGAATCTGTAGATATGTTCTAAGACCCCCACACGCTAGGAGATCCGTCACCAAGCAGTGTGGGACTCAGGGAAAGGCATCTCTCCTCTCTGGGACTCGGTGTCCATATCCGTAAGACAAATAGGTTGGCCCAGATAGTCTGAGATTGTTTCCGGCTCCTACATGCCACAACTTAATAAAATATTTAAGGTTCTAGCTTCTGAGGCTTGCAGAGGAGGGAAAGGTATTAGCTGCATCCCAAGGACAAGACCTGCCAGCATCCAAGATCTCTGGGCGAAGGTCCCATTTCCCTCACCTCTCTCCAGGAATCCATGTTTCTATGCGAACTCTTCCATTTTGTAAATGTTGGTGAATGACTCAAAGACAAACATCTTTGGCAGCCAAACAAAATGAGTCTCCGGGCCAGATGTGGCCCATGGCTGTCAGTTTGCAACCTCTGATTTGGTGTAACCCTTTATGCGAGGTGTAACTCCTTTTTAAATCTGGCAGTCAGACCTGGAGTTGCTGCCTGAAGGCCCTGCTGGGCTCAGTAACCAAAGGAAAGGGCGAGCTACCAGTCCTCACCCTGCCTAGTTGGGCCGTCCGCCCTTAGGGGCCAGAGGAGGGTCTGGCTGGGGCTGATGGGGAGGGTGGGCAGGGGTAGGGAGGAGGCTGCAGGTGCTGTGATCACTGGGGCCAGCTTCCTCTTGGAACCAGTCTGTTGAACCTTCTTCCCTTTGGGTGTCCCTCTCTCATTTTCGCCTCCACTCCATGCCCTCCCCATCCCTGTCCTGTAGGATCAAGCAGCCTGCCCTGAAGCTCTCTGGAAACAAAGACACCGTCTGCAAGCCCTGTCACATGGCCCCACTGGCCTCAGTCTGCGGCTCCGATGGCCACACTTACAGCTCAGTGGTGAGGAGCTCTGGCCCCAGGTGGGGGGCGGGAAAGGCTGGCAGGGGGCTGGCTTGACACCCGAAGCCATGGGGAGCAGAGAGGACAATGCAGCCAGGGCCCCCTGGGGTCCCCCAATGCTGACACAGGGTCTGGTGTCCTCAGTCAGTGCATGTGGTGTGGACCGCCAGAAGGGACACCTGAGCCCCGGGCTTGGGCTCCATAAGAGTAGGAGCCAGACCCAGCTTCTGTCTCACGTGGGTGCAGGTATGTAGGGAACTGAGAGTCAGAGTAAGTGAGGTAAGAGCCTCAAGAAAGTACCCAGGGCTCTGGAAGGGGAGCCATGTCACCTAGTTGTCAGGGGTGGGGGGTGACGGATGGAGCTTTCCGCAGGGAGATTTCCACCCCGAGGGGACAGTGTACACCAGCCAGCACCAGGCATTTGGGGGCAGGAGAAAATAACCCTCCAGGAGACCGCCATGTGGGAGGGAATGGTGGCTGTGGGGAGTGAAGCCCTACCGAATAGGATTCTTAAGAAGGTTAAATGAGACATTCGTGAAAGCATTTTATAAACTCCAAAGGACCACAGAAATGCAGGTGCTAATTGTGAAGACTTCTGCTAGTGAGCAGGAGTTGGGAGTTACTTGGTTTTTGGAGGACACTGTCCACTGGGGTTGGGTTCTAGGGCTTAGGGACACTTTCGGGGCGACATGCAGATTGATGAGTCACAGAGTCACAGGCTTGGGGAAGGGGTGAGGTCACTGGAAGAGGAGAGAGACTGTGCCAGAGGCTGAGGGCAGAAGCTGTACTGGGGAGGCAGGAGGGAAAGGGAGGGGGGAGAAGAGTGCTGTCACACAGCCCAGGGCGGAGTGAGATCTGGGCAGGAAGCTGTGCTCTGGGGGTCACGGAGCTGTTCTGCGGGGACGCAGGGCTCCTACGTCCAGATAGATCTGGCTTCTATCCCAGCCCTGTGGCCTTGGGCAAGTCACCAGGCCTCTCTGAGTTTCTGTGTTCTCTGTCGAGCAGCTAGGAGCCAAGGGAGATACTATGAAACAGTACGACCCCTTCTCATTTACTGTCATCCCATGGGGATGAACCATACGGGACCCGGAAAAACACTCAAAGGGCGGGGAGTGGGTGAGACCCTCTCCTAGGCTGCCTTCAGCAAACCGCTGTGGCCGAGGGTTTTCAGTAAAGGCAGGGGAATAAGCAGATGTGAGCAGAGAGCCGGCGGCTGTTATCCAGAGAGCCGGGTGAGGCCCATCAGAATTTACTGTGGAAAGACCATTGAGGGAGGGGCTGGCCGCCAGTTCCCCGGGGGCCGAGGGACTGTGGTAAGAAGGAGGTTGGGCCAGAGGGCCTGGACTGGGGTGGGGGCCAATGGGCAGCTAAATAGGGGAAGTGGGTGGGTTGGGGTGAGGGCGTGGGGAGACTCGTGTCCTGGGAAAGCACATGTGCAGAGACATTAAGCTAGGGCAGACCAGGGTTCGTGGGAGCCCCTGAATCCCTGGGAACCCCTTTCCATCCCTGCTCTGCCCCCCAGTGCTATGTACCTTTGGCTCCCCCCAGAGGGACCAGGAGGGCTAGCCCCCCAGGCTGTTGGTGGCTGCTGTCGCTCCTGTCAGATGTGGCTGCCTGGTGGGTTCGAAGTACCCCAGCTCCAAGGACCCATTTGTGAGCACCCCCCCCCCCCCATCACACAACCCAACCTTTCTTCTCATGCAGTGCAAGCTGGAGCAGCAGGCCTGCCTGAGCAGCAAGCAGCTGACTGTGCGATGCGAGGGCCCCTGCCCCTGCCCCACAGAGCAGGCCTCCCCCTCTACCACCGACGGCAAGCCAGGTAACACAGAGCCCTGGGCTCCAGCTGGGTCGGGGGAGGCCTCCCTGCCAGCATCTCCTGGGGCACCTCCTTCAGGGCTCTGGGGTGCTGAGAGAGGTTCACAGAGCCAGAAGGGAGATGTCAAAAACAGGGACAAGCCTGAGGGCCCGTGGGGCTGGAGGGGATGCATCTCAGGTATAGGGGGCACGCCATGTGTGGTCTGAGGGCGAGGAACTGAGGGGGCAGGAAGATGGGAGACAGTGGGCGGAGACCTTTGATTTCTCACTCCCCTTGCCTCTTGACCACTGCCTGGCGTCTGGCCTGTGGGACGGCATCCCAAGCTGAGGCCATGCTGTGCTTCGACCTACCTTCACCTGTGCCCCTTTCTCCCCATTCTTCCAACTGTAGAGACCTGCACAGGTCAAGACCTGGCTGACCTGGGGGACCGGCTGCGGGACTGGTTCCAGCTCCTTCATGAGAACGCCAAGCAAAATGGCTCGGCTGGCAGTGGGGCCAACCTGGCCGGTGGTACAGAAGCTATTTGCTCTGCCTGGGACAGGGGAGGGCAGTGGGGAAACAGGAGTGCACGGGGCCAGCCTGCCTGGTGTTCCCGCCTGCTGGACTCTGAGCCTTGAAAAGGACCTAAACCCAGAACAAGGAGAAGGAGGCTTCAACTAGACAGGAGGGGTTTGGGTTAGCTATTGGAAGAACTTCTAGAAGTGGGTGGAAGGAGCTTAAAGCCTAAAATGGGTAGCCAAGACAAGGCAAGAAATTATCTTCCCCGAAGGGCTTTCCAAACAGGGTTTTGAATAGCTTAAGTGCAGCCCTGTGTGGAGGCAGATGGACCGCCCTTCAGCCGTTCTTGAGTTTCTCACTCCCATGGTTATGTTCTGAGCTGCCCTGACCCTGACCCTGAACAGATGGAGAGGTGGAGGGATGGGTGGACAGATGGATGGAATGGTTTACCTTGAGCACGCCTGAACCTGGCCTTCTCCCCAGGGCTGGACAAGAGCCTGGGGGCCAGCTGCAAGGACTCCATTGGCTGGATGTTCTCCAAGCTGGACACCAGTGCTGACCTCTTCCTGGACCAGACAGAGCTGGCTGCCATCAACCTGGACAAGTACGAGGTCTGCATCCGCCCCTTCTTCAATTCCTGCGACACCTACAAGGACGGCCGGGTCTCCACTGCTGAGTGGTGCTTCTGCTTCTGGAGGGAGAGTGAGTGTAGCCCCTGGCTGGTCCCCTACCCCTCACTGCACCCCGCCTCACCGGCCCCGCCCCTCCCTGGCACCCCCACCCCCACCCCCGCCCCCAGCCCACCTGCTTCCTGCCCGCTCCAGCACCTCGTCTGTTGGAGCCCAGGGAAGCCAGCACTTTAAATCCATTCCTTGGCAAGCACCTCAGTGATCCAGATTTGTGGGTCCTAAAGCATATGCATGTTAGGAAAGTAAAAACTACAAATGTAAAATTTCTAGAGCCCCTTGGGGCCTTGGAGAGGGCTCCTGGGCTCTACGGCTGAAGCTATACTGGCTTCTCGATGATTCCTCTTCTGGGCACGTCTCACATTATTTACCCCAAATCTGTGCTCATCAACTTTAGAGATAGGACATCATTTGCTAGCTTTCTATATCCTGAACCAGAGCTGGGCATGTGCTCAGAGATCACCTCAGCTAGGTGGCCACTGTCATCAGTGGGGAAGTGAGGTCCCTGGGGGGCAGCTGACAGGTCCGCCCAAAGGTTGGGGAGACCCTGGTGCTCTGCATCCAGCGTCCTGCCTGGTTCCCACCACCAGCGTGTTTTGGAGGCACTATGGTGTTTGCGGCCGAGGCCCAGCCTTCCACTATGGCTCCATCGTATCAGGCCGGTTTGGGACCCTGGGCAAGGCACTGACTCTTCAAGTTCGGTTTCTTCATCCTGCTGTGAGGGTGACCAGAGAAAATCTGGGCGCGGAGCGTGGGTCAGTCACAAATCCATCTGCCAGCATGTGGTGTCTCGATCAGTTTTAGGGACCCCACCTGCCCCGCCTTCTGGCACTTTCACCATCCAGGCCTCTGAAGCTCATTCTGTCCATTCTGTACAGCAGCCTCCTTGGGCAGGAGACTGGGGGCTGACCTCATTTTACCATCAGCCAGGCCTCTTGCTGGGAAGGGCTAGGGACTTCTCAAGGTGACAGGCAATTAGATTTGGCTGCAACTACATCTGGGCGGCGGCGGCTTTTTTTTTTTTTTTTCTTATTTTTTTTAAAGTAGGCTACGTGCCCAGCATGGAGCCCAACATGGGCCTTGAACTCATGACCCTGAGATCAAGCCCTGAGCTGAGACCAAGAGTTGGATGCTTAACCGACTGAGCCACACAGGCGCCCCTAGTTTTGAGCTTCTGTCTAACCTTCTCTCTGGTCTCATGTTTCCCCTTGGGCCTCTCCCCTGGGGAATCCACTCCGCCTCTTCTTCTGGATCCTGCATCCTTATCCCAAGAGTTCCCAACATTCTCAGGGGCCCTGGGCTTCTCAGGGCACCTCAGCCCCTGCCACAGCCATGGAATGGCCTCCCCCAGTTGGAGCTTTTTTAATTTTTTTTTCCTCTCCTCGAATCTTGCAGAGCCCCTATGTAAGTTTTTGGGAACTTGGAGGGACCCATGCACCCCACTACCACGATGGGGCTTCCCCAAGTCAAAGCCTGAGTATTTGTGTCTTGCAAAGCCTACTGCTAGGTTGCCAAGCCTTGGGGGCCCCTCTGTGAGTCTTACCAGCACCACGGATGGCCCCCGTCAGAGGCTGCTTCTCTCCACACAGAGCCTCCCTGCCTGGCGGAGCTGGAGCGCATCCAGATCCAAGAGGCTTCCAAGAAGAAGCCAGGTGAGGGGGCTGGGCTGGGCTGGGCTGGGCTGGGCTTGGAGGAGGCAGGGGAGGGGTGCCCCAGGATCCCCCGTAGGCTCAGCGGCTCCAGCCCCTGGGCCTTATAGGAGAGCCGAGCCCAGAGAAATCCCTGTCCTAGGAAAACAGGAAGGAGAACTCCCCTCCTGTTCTTATCCTCGTGGTGGGACAGTGTCTCCCACGTAGCCCCTCCATTCTGGGACTGGAGGATGGGAAAACAGAAGGTTCCTGGAACCCTTCATTCAACTCACTCCGGCAGGGGCGGCAGGGTAGGGGGGTACGTGCAAAACTCAGGCGAGCCCCCTCCATAGCAGATGCTCACATCTGCAAGCAAATACCCGGTGCCAACCCCAGAGGGAACAGTAGATGCGGCCCAGGTCAGGGCAAGACAGACTTGGTCCCTGGTCTCAGAAGGCACACAGGCTACTTGGGGAAACACAACACATAGGCTGACACACCAAAAAGCCAGAACTACACATGATGGCTTGTGTAGGTATAGTGCTGAGGGAGAGCACCGTGGGTAGAAGGTAGCCTGCGCGTGTGCAAAGGCCTCTTGGGGGAGCTGGTGTTCCAAGGGAGACCTGAGAGATGAGGATGAGCCCACTCAGGGCAGGAGAAAGCTGGAGGCTCTTGACAAACAGAAAGAAAGGGCCCATGTGGCTGGATCATGGTGGCTGAGGGGACAGAGGGCGACGAGGCAGAGAGCAGCCTCTTGCTGGGCTCATGAAACCATGTGCGTGGGACCCAATGCTGGAATCACCCTACAAAGCCTTGTTGACCAGAGCCCAGGGGCCTTTGGGTATGGGTGGCAGCACTCCTCAGGAAGCAATGCTTTTCCACCCTGGAAGCCGTCCTCTCGGGTCTGTGTTCCCTGGGCACACTCCCTGGGCCTCAGGGTGCCCGTTCGGTAGTGCCTGGAATAGTCGTTTCAATGTGTGTCACCCACCTCCCCGAAGGGGCAGAGCCTCTGTCTGGGTCGACACACTCAGAAGTCTATCGGGTGGACACAGGGGTCATAGTTCCTGGGTCTGAGGGAGCGCAGGTGGGCCCTGAGGCCGAGAGGAGAAGCCTGGGCATTGCTGACCGAGGACAGCCAGGCCCGAGGAGTGGTGGCAGGAGCCAGGGCTTTGAGCACGGTGCAGTCAGGGAGGCAGGTTTTTCCAGCTCAGGCTACCATGCCGCCCTGGGCATCTGGGCTGCCTGTGCTCCCGTGGGGTCTGGACCCTTGCTCATGGCCCAGGCTCCGAGGCCACATCTCTGAAGGACTCACACCCCAGCGCCTGCTCTGACCCTGTGGGTCCTGCCGTGTTCAGGAATCTTCATCCCAAGCTGTGACGAGGACGGCTACTACCGGAAGACACAGTGTGAGCAGAGCAGCGGCGACTGCTGGTGTGTGGACCAGCTGGGCCTGGAGCTGACGGGCACTCGCACACACGGCAGCCCTGACTGCGGTAAGGGCCAGGCGGCAGCACGGGCACCACCCTCTGGACCCCATGACCTGCCCTGGGAGGGCTTCTGGGGAGGCCTGGCTTGTGGTGGATCCTGCTGGCAGCGATTTGAGGAGGTCAGCGGGGTCCTAACCGGCCCCTCGGCTTGTTCCCCTCGCAGACGACATCGTGGGCTTCTCAGGGGACTTTGGGAGTGGCGTCGGCTGGGAGGACGAGGAGGAGAAGGAGACAGAGGAAGCAGGCGAGGAGGCTGAGGAGGAGGAGGGCGAGGCAGGCGAGGCGGACGACGGAGGCTACATCTGGTAGATGGCCCTCGGGGAGCCATGGCAGGCCAGGGTGCCGATGGCCGGGGGAGACGGGCCAGCAGAGACCTGGACAGAAGCAGGCAGCTTAGGCATGGATCCGGAAGATACAGTTGGAAGGACGCTGGCTCCAGCAGGGACGACTGGTGTGTGACTGTGCATGGCCCGTGTGAGACCTGTATGGCTGGGACGTGTGAGTGTGTGTGAGTGTGTGTGAGTGTGGCATGCGCTGACAAATGTGTCCTTGGTCTGCATTGCTCCAGAGACCTCCTTGTTTGCTTTCCATTTAGTGCTGGTTTCAAAGTACACATATTCACACATATCCATCCACCACAAGGTCAAAACTGATGACATGAATGCCTCCTGCCATGTCCCCCAAGCCCCCTCTGGGCCTGTCCTGACACCCTTGGGTTGCCCTGACCAGGGCTTCTTGTCTTGATTGCTATCCTTGGCTCAACCAGCGCTGCTTCCTCCTGCACCTGCCTGCCCTCTCCCACCCTTGGGTGTCTCCGTTGCAGAGGGTTGGAAAGGCAGGGAGCTGCCTGCTGGCTTGGGTCCTCCTGGGGCCAGGCCAGTGTGGCTGGGACACCCCCACTGGCTTCTGATGACGTGGGCTGGGACACCCACAGCAGTGAGCCCTTTCCCTGCGCCGGACTCCCCAGCACTAGACTCCCAGCCCTAAACTCTGCTCTCCTAACCCAAGGCTGTGTGAGCGAGGGTGGCCGAAGCTGAGGGGCTGGGGGAGGGGCTGGAGCAGAGGGAGGAGGAAGGAAGGGTCTGCCTTTGCCGATCTGGCAGGAGCTCTCAGGAGCGTAGACTGGGTAGCCCTGAGTGCCAGACCCTTGAACAGACTGGTTCCCTCCTGTAGGCCTCCTGTGGGGGCCTGGTCTGGACTATTCTCTTGGAGGCCTTGGATGGGTGATGGTTATGCAGGTGGGTTCCACCGGGCCTTGTGGGGTTGCTACACTGCCCTTGCCCCCAGGTCCACTTTGGAAGCCTGAGGATCGGGCTGCAGGTGAAGAGGCTGGGTGTCAGCCGGGGTGGGGTGGGGGGCGGTGTATTTGCAACCACCTCCTCTCCCATCTAGACCTTCCTTAAGATGTGGGGAAGCAGCAGCTGGGGAAAAGCTCCACTTCCCATGACCTTTCTCCATCTCTCCTCCAGGGGGCAGCACCACGCCCATTTCCGTCCCCTCCCTTGCCTGCACCAGGACCTTCTCTCTGACCCAGTGGAGGGTCCCCTGAGGCTGCTCTAGTGGAGGGGCCCGGGAATTGTGAGGTCAGAGGGGACAGGACAGGACTGGGTCCAAACATCCTGTTCTCCCAAATCTCCTTACCAGACGGGAGCCAGGGTGGATGAGACCAAGCTCCCTGATTTGAGTTTCTTTTTTGTTTTCTTTCCTAATCTGTCTCATTCTCCCTGTTGAAGCAAATTCCTTAACACTTTGGGCAAAGAATTTCTAACCTGGATCTGGGCCTCTGCTGTCCTTCTGTGCGTGATGAGTGCCGTGTGTGTTTGTATGTGAGTCTGAGCGGCTGTATGTGTTTGAATGTGTGTGAGAGCCTGGGGTGTGAGGAGGGATGCGTGTGTGGGGGCCCCCGGGGCAAGTCTCCCCAGACAGGGCTCAGCCGTCGTCCCTTCCTGGCTTCGGAAGCATCTGCTGAGTCTGCTGGACCTTATGGAAGAAGCTCACCCCGACTGCCTCTTTGACTGCACCCCGGAGTCAACATCTTCCCAGTCCTATTCTGGGGAAAATATTGAAACCGCAGCTAGCCCCATGAGCCGCTTCTCATCCCGCAGCACAACAGCACAGGGTAGGGTGTCGCGCTGTCCCAGACCCCCCAACATCCCGTCTCCCGGCCCCCCACCCTTCTCTGCCCTCCCACCTCCTCCCTCTGGCCCCGGCTCAGTTCAGGGAACTGCCCTTTGCTCTCTGAGCAGCCGCGACGCTTCCCGCTCTCACTAGGAATGGAGTCTGTCTGTCTCTTCCCTCTGCCCCAGCCAGGCTTCTGGACCTGTCGCTGGGAGCGGCTGTTGAGGAGGCTGGGGCGTTCCCGGGTGGGGAGAGAGCTAGAGGAAGGGACACCCCTCTCTCACTGTTGCCCTCCCCTACTGGGGGCACAAGCTCTCTCTGTGTCTCTGGGTCTTCTGGTTGTGCACGTTTCTTATGACCTTGTAAATATGGTGTAGAAAGAAAGCAAAAGGCGCTGAACTAGACCCTGGTGGGACTCAGGGGTCCAGCCTTGTCCTGTCTCTGAAGCCCCCACCCTGCTTTTCACCCCACTCTCTGAGTCTGAGCCCCCCACCCTCAGAGCTAGACAAAGCAACTTGTTCCCAGGGGGCTGACAGCCTCCGAGTGACTGCTTGTCAGGCAGGCAGTGGAATTAGGGCTCTGTTGAAAAGAGCTCAGCCAAACTTGAAGAGCGGTTTCTTGCCGGGCCCCGGAGCTGTCCTTGGCTGCCGGAGGCCTCCTCACCCACGGGGGCTGGGGGAGATGGGTGTTTCTAGGACAGGGAAGCTGGAGTTGGAGACAACAAATGTGCCTTGAGAGACCACTCAGAGGTTCAGGGTGATGGGGAAGGAGGCAGGGCATTGGAGCTCAGGAAGGAGGAAGAGGAAGGCGAAGTTGATGAGGGCACCGTGGGACATCATGACGGTCCCTTATTGTCCCCTAGGTGCTGTGACCGCAGGTGCTCAGTGGTCACGCTTCCTTCCCCACGCCAGCCCACCTGGCGTTAATGGCCACCCCTGCGCCTTTCATGAGCTCTTGTCTGCTTCCAACTTCACCTCTGAGTGCGTGGGGTCCCTTGGGACCCCCATGGGAACCCTCCATTTCACCAAAGCCTCACCTCAGCCCTTGGGGAGGACGAATGGCTTAGTCTGGCGTGTCACGATGACACCCGGCGCCGTCATCGTGAGGCTGTGGGCAGGCGGGGGTCAAAGGGAAGAGACACCGGGGGTACAAAAGGAGACTCGAGATATCCTGGGGAAGTCGCAAGCAGAGCAAACTGCTCTACAGCCTGAAGCCTACTTAAATTGTGTGATGTGCAATAACTGAGCTTAGAGTTAAGAATTGTGTTCAAGTGCTTGGATTTCCGTCTGTATATTTCAGTGCTGAAATCGTATCTTTCAGTAATTGTAGATGTCCTTAAAAAATCGAAAAACAAAGTGTTAGACCGTGTATGTGCATTGATGGGCACTCAAGCGTCCCGTGAGTCACCCCACCCTGTCCCTTTCCCCTGTGCCCCCAAGCCCCTCACCCCCAGCCCCCCCTTCCCCTTAGGGACCCCGCCTTGTGTTGTCTTTATCTGCCTATTACTCAGCCTAAGGAAACAAGTACACTCCACACATGCATAAAGGAAATCAAATGTTATTTTTAAGAAAACAGAAAATAAAAACTTTATAAACACCACCCTCTGGCGATGTTCTGATTACACTTCCCCTCAGTGTCATTTTTCACAAAACTGACATTCCCAGATGCGCTCCCAGCTAGAGAGACGTGGTCGGCAGGCTCCCCTTATGCACCTTCACATGTGAGACCCCAGACAGGGTGGGGCTGGGAGGGGGGCCTGATCTGAAGGGAGAACCTGGAGCAACTCAGTATTTTTGGTGTCTTTGCAAATCTACGTGCAATCTGTATTTGTACATGTGCCAGTAAACACGTCTACACCACAGAGCAGAGATCAAACTCTATTTCCTGCTTTTTCCATTTAACTTAATATGTACCTTTCCCCACATTATTAAAATCATTGGAAGAGATGACTTTAATAGCTGCATAGCATTCCATGATATGGATGTATTTAGTGAATTTAATAATTTTCCAATTTTTGGACATTTAGACTGTTCTCAATTTCTTGGCACTCTCAACTCTAGCCCTAGAACTAGCTAACCATGACCTTCCGCAAGTCATCTGGCGGATGGAGAGAAGAACTCACCTCACAAAGATCCCCTTTTATAACCTGTGGAAGTGATTTCTGAACAGTGAAAGCCCTGAGTGATGTCAAGTTCACTCCCCTCTCCCTTTCCCGGCTCACAGCAAGGGCAGGCTCTGCCTGTCTGGCTAGAACAGATCCTCAGAAAAGGGATCCCTACCTTCTGGGGGTGGTTTTCTGCTCCTCCATGTTTCTCCAGCCACCTCCAGGGGCCGACTTGGAGGCGCAGGAGTCCTGGAAGGCCATGTGAGGAAGCCCATGTCTTGTCAAGGGGCTGGCCGCTCCTGACATTCAGAATGAGAATGTGGATGGAGACAGGGACAGAGATCTCTGGGAACTGGGTCGCATGCTGGGCTTGTGGGAACCTGTAGTTTTAGAAATAGAGGACTCATGGGCTGGGGGAAGGCTGGAGGTTGGAATCGATCCTCGGGAATGTCTTCTATCAGCCTGTCAGGGAGGTACTGTTGTTAATGCCCATTTTACAGATGAGGAAGCTAGATCTCAGAGAGTTTCAGGTCAACCAAGGATGTACAGCTAGTGGGGGCGGAGCTGGGGTTCCTCTTGCTTCCTACCATCTGACACAAAGCAGGCTGCCACCAGTGTCCAGTGACTGCTCCTCATGTGGCTCAAAGGTGGTCAGAAAAGAAGAGTCACCTGCACAGGGCAAGTTCGGGAAGACTTCCTAGAGGAATGGGCCTTCAGCTTGGCCCCCTATGTGGGTAGAAATGGTCCAGGCGCTTACTCCTGGCTGCACTTCAGAATCATCTGGGGAAAGTCTAGGTTCCTAGGCCCCACCTACAAAGATTCTGGTTTCATTGTTCTGAGCTGGGGCAAGGACATCAGTATATTTTAGAAGGGTCCCAGGTGACGCCAATGTGTAGCCAGATGGCTGAGCAGATAGAAGTGGGTCCCTTAGTGAGGACAGGATGTACAGGCGGCCAGGGCAGAAAAAAAAAAACCTGTGAGGAGCCAGGACAGGGCCCCCGTCTCTGAGTGAGGGCAGTGTGAGGCCTGTGGGCCGGTCAAGGAAAGAAGGGCTTGCCTGTTTTACTGATTTTATTTGACATCTTGTGAAACCCCAAGCCACATTCAGTGGGGTACCTGCTTGGTGCCGGCTCAGTGGGGTACCGGCTGAAGGTGCCCCGTCCATCCCGTGGGAACCCTCCCAGTGAGTCTCTTCAGCCTGCAGGGAAACACAGGTGTTTGCATTCTGTGATCACATCTGTTCAGGCAATGGGGCCACAGAGGCCAGGCCGGGCCCTAGCTCCTGACATCCGTCATCACCGTGACCCAGTAACCTGGATTTCCTAGGGCAGGTGGCTCAGATGGTACTGCCGGGGACAGGCCCCAGTGCCAATGGCCATTCGGGAAGCCCCCGCTGCCTCCCGCTCCTCCTGGACGGGTCTGTCCCACCCTCTCCCTCCACTGTGGGCACCGCCTCATTCTGGCCCCTGTTTTTCCTTCACGTTTAGCCTCCTGGGGGCAGGGACTGTGTATTTACTGCTTTCTGGTGAATAACCAGGGCCTGAGAACAAATCTAACAGGGGAAAGACAAACAGCACATGAACCCATATAGCCACGAAGGGGCAGAACCAACTTCCCCCATCCCTCCCCCACCCCTGCCACCTGCCTCCTGGGTCCTGGGGCCAGTGGCTTGTCTCACTCCTTTGTGGGGCCTCAGAGACCAAGAACAAATGAGCGAACAAACACAGACAATTAAAACAAAACAAAATAGGGGCGCCTGGGTGGCTCAGTGGGTTAAAGCCTCTGCCTTCGGCTCAGGTCATGATCCCAGGGTCCTGGGATCGAGCCCCACATCGGGCTCTCCTCTTGGCGGGGAGCCTGCTTCCTCCTCTCTCTCTGCCTGCCTCTCTGCCTACTTGTGATCTCTGTCTGTCAAATAAATAAATAAAATCTTTAAAAAAAAAACAACAACAAAATGAAACAAAAAAACAATTAACTTTAAAGAACAATTTTTAAAAATTTTCTTTTTGAGCCAAACAGATGAGGGAGAGGAGGAAAGCAGGAATGTTTCTGTTCTCATCAGTGTACTCTTTCTGTCGTGTCTAATCCTGCCCGCAACTCTTTGAGGCAGATGTTACAAACCCAGCCTCATTTTACCCGGGAGATAGCTATGCCCCAGGGGGCCAACCTTGGTGCATGCAGTCATACACCCAGAGCCACGATGTCACCCCAGATCTGGCTGAACTCCCAAGGTCAGCCCCCACATTCCACGGCTGTGCACCTGGCGATAGCCCACAGGGAGATAATGAGTTCTGCAGGGAGCCCTGCGTCTTCTAAGTCAAGTCCTGGATGAATATGGGTGTCAGCTTGAGTGTCAGGGAAGAAGTCCGGAAGGATGCTTGGTTGTTGCCTGGCTCTGCCTCCCGGCACCTTCCCTTGAGCCTCAGTTTCCCCATCTGTAAGATGACTTGGTCGCCCAGTTTCATGATTCTGCAGAAGAATGCAAAGGTATGAATCCGGAAATCAGTTTCTGTAAAGTTCAGGGTTATCCTTCTCTCTCTGGAACATTGCACAGTTGATCTAATTAACCTCAAGGGCTCACACATTTGCAAAGCAGAATTAACGATGCCTTAAAAAGAAAGCTGGAGATGGAATATCAGTAACAGCAGCCATCTTTTTGGAGGCTCAAATGACTGTTTCTCTTGATGATATTTGGGGTGCCTGAAGTCCAGGCAGGAGGATGCTGCTTGGAATTTTTGGAGGCCGTGGCCAGACTCCGGGGCCTGGCACTCACTCTAGTTGGGGAAACAGGCTGGCAAAGGCAAGAACTGTTCCCCTTTGGCCTGAGCACACTGCCATGGGACAGCCCAGGAGACCGAGGCCAGGGTTCCATCTCTGACACTGCCCCAGCAGGTGGCTGGTGCAGACCTTGACCTCAGGCCCGCCTGGGCCAGAGCCTCCATACACGTGATTTCATCTGAGCCTACGACATCCCTCATCATCTCATAGGTGAGGAAACCAGTCACACAACCGTCTGTGACAAGTCCTTTCACTGTCCCCACCCCCCGCAACTACGGATGGTGTGGCTGGGGCACAGGCAGTGGAGGGCACATGTCTGAGTGAGTGGACAAGTTGGGGCCACCTGGCACCCCCGGCCATGCTCTAGGCTGCCACCTGATGTGACTCCGTGCAACTTCTCTAGAAGGCTGGGCAGCCGCAACCCCTCTCCTTCTGAGAGTCTTGGCCTCTAGAGAAGATGACACTGATCCAAGGAGTCAGTCTCCTGCTCCTTCCTCCCATCCATTCCTGATTTCTGCCTTGTGCAAGGAGAAGATGGCTGGTTTCCTTCCAGACTTCCCTGAACATTTGCTTGGGGGAGGAGACCGCTCCCTGCACCAAATCCTCTCGAACACATTTACAGTAAATGACATACACCAGCGGAAACTCCACCCCAAGCAGGGCAGCCTTCCCTCCACTTCACCCCGCGGCCTCCCCACTTATCCTAACCCATGCCAGGCGGCCAGCCCCAGCCAGCCCCTCCAACATTTACTTTGCCCTGGGGGGTGGGGGGGGTGACAGCCCAGGGCCTGGCAGTATCTACATGAGCATCTGCTTAACAAAGTATATCTCCCCAAGGACCCCCAGAACCAGCTAGAAGGGGCCCCTCATCAGCCGAGGTAAGGCTGTCGGGCCAGGGCAGAGGGCTCTTCCTGTTCACTCTCAGACCAGCTGAGGTCCTGTGTCTCAGCAGTGGGCAGACACCCAGAAAGGTGCTGGGCTCCTTCCTTGCTGTCGCTTGCTACCTGCTGCCTGGCAGGGTTGGGACTCCGTCTGACTGAGTCTCTGGTTTTGCTTCTTTTCTGTTTGCTGTACCCGCACACCAGGCTCCAGAGCCTTCCATGCTCAGGATTCAGGCGTCCGCACCAAATTTTAGTTTCTCCAACTCTGAAAATCCTGGAATCGTCAATCCCGGGATGTTGGAGCTCATCTGGTCTACCCCTTCCCCATCCTTGGCCCATGGAGATGGGAAGTTCCACGCAGCTGAGTTCATGGTGCCCGCGTCATATGCATGGCTCACTGTTTGTCAGAGCCTGGAGCTCTGGTGGTGGTGGAAGGAAGAAAGGGAGAGAAGTAAGATCCAGCCTGCCTCAGGGACCCCACAGACCCACCGAGAAGACAGGCTCGTGCCCAAGAACACAGTTTGGATACGATCCTTGCAGTGTAGGAAGGTGCCTTTCCAGGGTTGCAAACTCGGTGTGAGAGGGTGTCAGGGCCTGAGGACTGGGTTCTGTGACCTGTGGCAGGGGTGTGCCTCATGCAGTGGGGCCGCCCCTGCTCGGATCTGGGTGTGTGATGACCGGGAATCAGGAAGAGGTTCAGATGAAGGCTGGAGAGGAAGTTAGGGGTCAATGTAGCAGGGTTTTGCCCTTTAGATATTGTTCCTGACTTTCCCATGCCAAATCCCACGTTCTTTGGCAACTGGGCAGAGCAGAGTCAGCACAGCAGGCCAGAGACTGCCATCCTCGGAGAGGCCTGCCCACAAGCCCAGCCCTTGGCTTACACCTGGGAACTTGGATTTCGGAGAGCGCTGCTGTGATTTTCCGAGAAGAAGGGCTCACAGTGCCTACCTAGATCTTTTGTGCAAACAGTACAGCTTATGCCGCAGCCTTGCTCTCCTTTGGGGAGTCTGGAATTTTGGTGCGTGTAGGCAGAGGACAACTGTGTGACAAGCCCCCAGTAAACACCCTGGGCGCTGGGGCTCTAATGAGTGTCTTTAGCAGAAAACGTTGCATGTGCGCTCTCATAACACATTGCTGGAGGAGATTAGCGTGCCCTGTGTGACTCTCTGGGATGAGGACTCTTGGAAGCTACTGCTTGGTTTCCTCCAGTCTTTACCCTGCGCCGACTTTGCTCTCCATCCTCGCACTGTCACAGGTCTTAGCCGTGAGTTTGGCTCGCTGTGGGCTGCTGGGAATCCTAACAAATCATCCAAACAGGGATGCCTCTTCCCGCTGGCTGGAGGGCAGACACGGAGTCTCCATCTTGTGTGTGCAGCACTCATGAGGGAGGGGCCCAACCCCCCCCCCCCCCCCACTGCTGCCGCCCCTGGAGTCATATTCCAGCCTGGGACTGCCGGGGCCTGACTGTTATGGGAAGAGATGTAACTGTTTGTTTGGTTTAAGCCACTGTTATTTTTGGTTTCTGATACAAAAGCCAAACCTATATCCTAATTCTGAAGATTTTAAGCTTTTTTTGCCATGAACACAGAAAGGCATACATTTATTTTGTGATGTGTGTTGGGGCGGGCGGGGGGAGAATAGAACAAGACTTTGTGAAGCAGTACAAACCCATACTCTTCACTCTGCATTCTCATATTTTATATCTGTTTCATTTCTTTTAAAATGCTGTGACAGTTGTCCAGGCTGACCTGCTCCCCTTAGCATCCAGCTTTCCTGCTTCTCTGCCCCCCTTCACCCCCCACTTCCAGCACGGCCTGCCTCACACCACTGCTTTTTCCCTCTCCCAAACAGTCATCCACTCACCAAAGACTTATGGAGTGTCCACATTGGGCCAGAAAATGCTCCAGTGTTGTCCTTGTAAAAGTGGCAAGGAGCTGGGAGAGGGAGAGACGAATCGGACTGTAGTGATCTGGGGCGGCTTCCTGGTGGAGGTGGCACTTCCACCAGACCTTCAAGGACCGGCCCTAGCTTCACTGCAGCTTCAGGTTCAGCTTCTCCCAGCTTCGCAGTCCCGAGGCCCTATCCACACTGGTCTTCCTTCTATGCCTGAGAAGAGCCTAAATCTTTCCCACTTTGGGACCCCCACATTCTGTTCACTCTTTCTGGAAGGCTCTTTTCCTGCCTCACTCTTGTTCCCCCTTTCTTCACACCACGGAATCCCCAGCAGGGATCATCTGGGCTCACGCCTATCTCTAGTCAGTGGCAGTCAGTAAGTGTCTGTGGAATGAGTGAATTCCAACTCCACACAGTTCACCTGTCACTTGGACACCTGTAGCCTCTGACCTTGTCTTCTAAACCCCTCCCTTCCAGCACTCCTGGTCCATAATTGTCAGAGCTGCCACAGAAACAGGTAGTTCCTTCCTCTGATAAAACCCCCAGCGGCTCCTGATTAGCCACTGGGTAAAAGTAGAGTTCTCTTTGGCTCTTTGGAAACCTGGAGATTTAGACCCCACACTCCTCACCAGCATCTTCTTCTTCTCCTTCCTCCCCCTCTCCTGTGCCTCAGAGCCTTACAGTGAGCTCTACTCCAGCCTAAAAATGTTCCCTGTTCTTCTTTACCTGGGAAACCCCTCCACATCCTTCAAAACCGAGATCAAACATCATGTCTCCCTCCCACCTCCTCAGGCAGAAAGGACCAAGTCACCTCTGTTCCTCAGTGGCCCTGAGAAGGTCTGTATCTTGGCCTAGGACCACGGGGGTGCATCTGGCAGCTAATGCCCTGGGTTTTTCCCCTTCTGATTTCCTTGAGGGCACAAATCATTTCTTGTCACAGCTGTATCCTGAGTCCTGGGCCTGGCACACATCAGATAACCAGGATGTATATGTGAAATAAATGAATGGAGAGATGAATTATCGTGTCCCCGTCCAGCCTTCACATCACCCTTGTCCACAAAAGTTATCATCACTCCTGGTGCTAACTTATCACCATCAGAGACTCACTTCTCTTTAGTTGCTTGAACAATTTTACCCTTTCCTGTGGAACCTTTCTGCAAATTGATTCCAAGCCAACATATCCCAACTGTTTCTTGTTGGAAACCAGATTGTCAACATTTTATATGAATTGCTGAAAACTTTATATTTAGTTAATAGAAACAAGTTTTGGGTAATTTTGTTAATGTAGTAAATTTGGTGCATTCTTCTAAGGCGTACTGAGTTTTTGGCAAACTGGACTACTTTCTGCCTCCTAAACTTCTCTCCCAGCTCATATTTCTATTTCGAAAGGAGCCCTAAACCAAAGGATTGGATCTCTAAGTGCACAAATGCGTGTGTCTTTGGAGGCAGAAATATCGGAGAGGCTCCCAGTCCTTGTCTGTATTTCACTTGGGTCCACACCCCTGTGCCTTTTCACTTTCTCTCTAATAGTACCAGCGCTCAACGGGCTTACCAGAAAGCACACGGGGGTGGGGTGGGGGGGCGTGGGGGGGTAGCCCCTCTGAAAGGCAGTGGGGGCTGCTGTTCTGCATAGGCACCATTCTCCTTTGCTCTCATTGGCTGCTTCATCACCCTCCTTTGCTCTCATTGGTTGCTTGGTCACCAGGGGGAGGGTTTGGGAGATAGGACAGGATACCAGGATTGTTAGATTGCAAGAGACGGAGACCCAACCCAGACTAACTTAGAGAAGGAATTTTTTTGGCCCTCATGATGGAGTGGATATCCGGACAGCTCTTGGAAATTGAGGCACAGTGTAGGAGCCAGGGCCTCGGCATAGCCACTATGAGGTTAATGTTCCCGGGACTCTGGTCATATGTTATCTCGACTTTACTCTTTCTTTTCGCCTGCTGGCCTCCTTCTCTCTGGCCCCTGATGGGCATTCTCCATGTGGCAGGAAGCATGCTGCTCCAGCAGAGAGAGAGAGAGAGAGAGAGAGCGCTGCTGGCTCCCAAGTCTGTATCAGTTCCAGAAAAGGACTCCTACTGGATCCATTACTGCCGCAGGTGGCTGGGGTGCTGTGATTGGCCAGGCCTGGATCACATGATCGCCTTGTCACAGGCCCATGGGGGTGTGATCAGAAGGAGTGACTCTGCTTAGCAAATAAACATTCATAGAAGGGGCGAATGAATGTTTCTGTGCATGGCCTTCTGCTGCCTTGTCATCTGGAACATGTGCCCCTGCACCTGTTTCTCCTTGTTTCTGTCATTTTCACCCTTCAAGGCCCAGTTCAAGTGCTGCCACTTCCATGAAGCCTCCCCGACCCCACAGGTGGCAGGGATTCGTTTCTTCTTCGGCCTTGATTTCCCCTCGGGCCTTATACACTGTGTCCTGATTTTGTGTTATTTGTATTATTGGTTTAGCGGAAAGAAGTTCCCAACAACTAGCCCATCACACAGATGGGACGTGGTCGGCTCTCCATCCTGGAGCTTTAGAGCACAGGCCTGTTTGGGGGGACACTGGACAAAGGTAAGTACTTGGCCGGAGTTGGCATATCAGTCTCCAAGGGTTGCCGTAACAACTTACTACAAACTGGGTAGCTTAAAGCAACAGAAATGTACTCTCCCACAGTCTTGGACACCAGAAGTTCAAAATGAAAGTGTCAGCGGGGTTAGTTACTTACGGAGGCTCAGAGAACCCAACCAATGCCTCTCTCCTAGCTTCACTCCAACCCCTGGAGTGGCAGCTAGCCCAGCTGCTAGCCCAGCTGCTAGCCCAGCTTCCCCTCCAATCCCTGCCTCTGCCTTCATGCGGAATCGTCCTCTGGGTCTCTCTTGTGTCCTCTCTTCCTCTTAGAAGGACACCTGTCAGGGATGCCTGGGTGGCTCAGTTGGTTAAGCAGCTGCCTTCGGCTCAGGTCATGATCCCGGCGTCCTGGGATCGAGTCCCACATCGGGCTCCTTGCTGGGCGGGGAGCCTGCTTCTCCCTCTGCCTCTGCCTGCCATTCTGTCTGCCTGTGCTCGCTCTCTCCCCCCCCCCCCCCTCTGAAAAAAAAAAAAACCAAAAAAAAAAAAAAAAAAAAAAGAAGGACACCCGTCATTAGTTTAAGGCCCACTCTAAATCCAGAATGATTTTATCTCAAGATCCCTAACTCATGACATTGCAAAGAGCCTATTTCCAAATATGGTCACTTGCTGAGGTCCTGAATGTCTGGGAGACACTACTCAACACATTACAGGGATCCTGTGTAGGACAAACTGGGCAAAAAACAAAGTGGCTGCAGTAGAAGCTGGGCAGGTAACTGGAGAGCACCAGCTCCAGGCGTCCGTATATCCAGTTTGCAAAAGAAGCCAGGGATCTGGGTTTTTATGTAAAATATCCAGATTTTTAAGCGCTGGCAATATATTCAAAACACTTTAAGCCTTGTGACCCGTGCATTTCTACACTGATAGCGTATCTCTAAGTCAGATTCCGTCTTTGCAGGCCTTGTTTGTGACTCCTGGTGGAAACTCAAGCCTGGCTCCCGTGAGCTGGCTCAGAAAACTGCCTCCTGCACTTCTTGAGTTAGCCACCAGATGGCGCGCCAGTCCTTGCGTTCGGCTGGCCCTTTTCAACCAGCCCTGGGAGCCGGCCAGGGGCTGAAATGCTGCAATGGGGCTTTACAAAGTGGAGGAGGGAGGGAGAGGTGAGGTTGAGGGAGGAGAGCGAGATTAAGCTAACTACCAGAGTTCACTGCATTTCATTTTTTTAAAATGTATTTTTAAAATTTAAATTCAATTAATTAATATATAATGTATTATTCAGAGGTAGAGGTCAGTGATTCATCAGTCTTATGTAACACCCAGTGCCCACTACATCACGTACCCTCCTTAATGCCCATCACCCAGTTACTCCATCTCTTTACTTTCCTCCCCTCCAATAATCCTCAGTTTGTTTCTATGATTAAGAGTCTCTTACAGTTTATCTCTCTGATTTTGTCTTGTTTTATTTTTTCCTCTCTTGCCCTGTGATCCTCTGTCGTTGCATATGGCAAGATTTTTTGATGACTGCATAATATTCCAGTGTGTGTGTGTGTGTGTGTGTGTGTGTGTGTGTATCTCCCATCTTCTTTATCCATTTCTCTGTTGATGCACATCTGGGCTCTTTCCATAGTTTGGCTACTGGAGTTCCCTGCATTTTCAAACATACTCTCCCATGACTATTTCAATCTTTAATGCCTGCTGTTTCTTGCTTGTCAGTGATATTGTTCTCTGGGAAGACGAAACAAGTTGAAAGGAAGCAAAGATATACTTGAGGAAGAAGAGAGGAACAGCCAATAGTACATGTTCTACAGCTGTTCTTTATTCTAAATAAACCAATTAACTTTAAAAAATTGACACATTCACATGGCAAAAAAATCCTAAACCATACCAAATATTCCTGCTCTCACTGCCAACCCCTGCTGTCTCTCTGTTAACACTTTCTCATTGCTTACAGAGCTCTGAATTCAGGCGTGAGGATTACTTCTGTGGTTGCACATATATAATACACTTTTCTCAAAAGGAAAATTCTGCGTTGTTGACACAATAGAATGAAGTATATCAGTCCAGACGGTTATTGACTTGTCTATAAATATGACCCTGGTAATCCTTATACAAATCACCAGATGAGTGCATAACAGTTAAGGGGAGGAGAAATTTCCAGGAATTTAATTATGCCGAATCAGAGTTCGACTTTCAGATGCGATACTTAAGGATAGATTTCCAATATTTAATACAGTTTTGCTTTTTATTATGGAAATGTTCAAATATTCACAAAAATGGAAGGCATGGTACAATGAACCTCCACACTTCAACAATTAGTGACTCATGACTGATCTTCCCTCCTACCCCGACCCCCAGATGTACGTTTTGTTTGTTTGCTCCGGAATTATAAAGCAAATCTGAAACATTGTGTCATTCCATCCAAAAACACTTTAGAACTACACCGTTCTTTCATTTTGTTCTTGTTTCTGTTGTTCTTTTCTTTTTTCTTTTTTGGATTTTATTTATTTTATTTATTTGACAGAGAGATAGAGCCAGAGAGCAGAAGCAGAGGGAATGGCAGAGGGAGAGGGATAAGCAGGTTCCGCACAGAGCAGGGAGCCTGATGCAGGGCTCGATTCCAGGACCCTGGGATCATGACCTGAGCTAAAGGCAGAGGCTTAACCATTTGAGCCACCCAGAAGTCCCTCTGTTGTTCTTTTTCTTCACAAGATAACTCAGGGCCAGCTGGCTCAAGACCAATCACCATCCAATTCAGGCCCATGACAGCCCCTCTTGATTCCATCCCTAAGACTCAACTGTCCTAATGCGGAACCCCATACATTTTTCATCATACCCACCCCACCTCTCCAGAGAACTTACTACCCTTTATAAGGCCAAAAACTCTTGCTTAACTTTCTTCTCTGGACACTAGCCATTAGTAGCTGCCCACATTTCTGTGTTTGCTTTGGTTGCTAGAAAATGTATGGCCGAAGCGGTGGTTCCCTGCAATGAGTGTGTAGATCAGGCTGGTAGAAAAACAAAGGAGAAAAAAAAAATCAGTTACATCTCTATTACCCACGGATAAGGAAATGGGCTTCTGTAGGTTAGACTCCCACACTACCCACAAACATGAAAGTGGGACTTCGTCGCTAACCTACAGTTTATCTGCAACAGAAGTATCTCATCATGACATTATATATGCTTCTGTAGGACAGTGACTCTTCCTTTCTTGGGGGTCCTAAGTCATTTCAAGAAGCTCATGAGAGGGACACTTGGGTGGTTCAGTGGTTAAGTGTTTCGGCTCAGGGTCCTGGGGTCGAGCCCTGCCTCGGGCTCCCTGCTCCGAGGGAAGCCTGCTTCTCCCTCTCCCACTCTGCCGGCTTGTGTTCCTTCTCACTGTATCTGTGTCAAATAAATAAAATCTTAAAAAAAAACCAAAAAACAAAAAAACCTCATGAGATTCCAGTCCCTTTCCTAAAAAAATACCATTGGGCATATACTTAGGAATTTGCCGTTTGAGTCTATAAATAAATAAACTGTTTATAAGCAAATTAGGTTCTATAGCTATACTTTTTTTTTAAAGATTTTATTTATTTTATTTGACAGACAGACATCACAAGTAGGCAGAGAGGCAGGCAGAGAGAGAGAGAGAGAGAGGAGGAAGCAGGCTCCCTGCTGAGCAGAGAGCCCGATGCGGGACTCGATCCCAGGACCCTGAGATCATGACCTGAGCCGAAGGCAGTGGCTTAACCCACTGAGCCACCCAGGTGCCCCTATGGCTATACTTTTTAACTTTTATGGCCACATCCCATGCAGCTGTGTGGCTTATTATGATTTATTTAACTAACGCCCTGCTGCCAGATGTGGAGGTGTCTCTCATGTTCCTCTGCTCTAAACTACTCTGAAACTCTCCGTAGCGAAAGCGCTAGGAGCGGCTTGTCAGTCCTAATGCGCTGGTTGCAGCTTAGCCATCTTTGTGGCTATTTTATACCCTCTCTGGGGGAAGGCCGGGCCCTTGTCAACATGCACAGTGTCTGTAGAAGAAGAAATCCGTGAGTTGGAAGCGCTTCCCGCAGTGGTGCAGGGGGGGTGGGGGTGGGGGATCCTGGCCCAGCCTAGCTCTGCTCCCGGTGCAGAGAGCCACGTGGAGGGGAGGCACGGGTATTGTTGCCAGGCAGCAGGGTGTCAAGGAGCCCCGAGCCGCCTGGCCTGCAGAGAGAGGTGATTTGTCACCAGCGCTGGAGGAAGAACAGGGGCTGTGTGTTCCCTCCTGGAGCCCGGGCGGGGTGGAGCGGGGTGCGGGGAAGGAGGTGGGAATGTGGCAGGAGGGTGGCAGCAGCTGGCTTCCAGGGGGCCTGGTACACAGGCGGGCGGATCTTCAGGTCTATAAAGAAGCCTTCAGCGGCGGGCCATCCGCGGCCGGAGGCTGCCCATCGGGGTGGGCAGGGACCAACCCAAACAGCCAGCAGAGAAAGAGGCCTTTGTGGCTAGCGGGCAACGTAGCCCGGCTGGAGGGAGGAGGCCAGCGCTGTGTGGCTGTGGCCGTGGCAGTGGCCAAGGAGGTGGCCGGCAGGTGCTGCTCCCCTCTTGCCTGATATGTGGCCCCTGGGCAGGTTGGGGACAGTGTGGCTGTCTACAGCCACATGAGAGGTGGGCGCCTTGGGTCTCCAGAACGCTCTTCCTCCTTACTTTTTTTTTTTTTTTTCAATTTTATTGTATTTTTTCAGTGTTCCAAGATTCATTGTTTATGCACGACACCTAGTGCTCCATGCAATACGTACCCTCCTTAATACCCAGGCTCAACCAGGCTCAACCAACCCCCCCCCCCCCTCCCCTCCAAAACCCTCAGTTTGTTTCTCAGAGTCCACGGTCTCTCGTGGTTCGTCTTTGAGAGGTTTTTCTCTTTATTTACTTGGCGACTACAAGAGTGATATGCTCATTTATGGGATGAATCCATGCAAAGATGGAAAGAGAGCGTAAGGATCTCTGCTGCCCTGCCCCGAATTCCCACATCACCCCTGAGCCCCTCCCACACCTCCCCAGGACCTGACATCTATACTTCGAGGGCTTTGCTATTGTTTGTTAAAAACAAAACAAAACAAAAACAAAAACACCCACAAGACAAAACCATACCAGACCTCCCCATTGCACAGCTTACTGGGAATTATGTTAAGGTTTTTTTGTTCCATTGACACGGAAGCAGGAGTCTTGGTGCATCATGAAGGGACCAGGGATGCCACATGTCCGGAATGTGTGGGACAGTTGTGCCGTTGAATTGTCCTGCTTGCGGGGCCCAGTGCCCCAGTCTGGCAAGTGGGGCACTGCTTTCTCAATTTAACAACAGGCACACAGGTCTCCTAGTAGAGCTGGAGCCATCAGTCGTTTGTAACACCTGCCTCCCGGACCACGGGAGGAGTCTCTCACCGACACCTGGTGTGGGGGCCGGTTCATGGTTTCAAACAACACTGTAAAGCCCACTCCTTCTTATGTGTCCTCTTGGTGAGTACTTTCTTTAAAATTTTATTTAAAAGATTTTATTTATTTGTCAGAGAGAGAGCACAAGCAGGGGGAGCGGCAGGCAGAGGGAGAGGGAGAAGCAGGCTCCCCGCTGAGCGCGGAGCCCTATGCGGGACTGGATCCCAGAACTCTGAGATCATGACCTAAGCCGAAGAAGGCAGACGCTCAGCCGACCCAGCCACCCGGGCGCCCTCGGTGAGTGCTTTTATTCCCATAGGAAACCTGTCAGTGTTGACACTGCTGGGCTAAAATTTGTGTGTTTTTCCTATTTGAGAAGAAAATGTCAGATTATTTCTCAAAAGGGTGACGCAGCACAGTCGGGACGAAAGCCTGCTGCCGAGCTCCCGACAGCTCAGTGCCACTGCTGTTGTGGCCTTGTTTTAAATCCTGCCCTATTTGTGGGTAAAAAATAGTGATCTCGTGATTGTTTTAATTTGCGTTATTCTGAACTCTGATGAAGCCGAGCACCTTTTCAAATTTTTATTGGCCACTGGCTTCTTTCTTCTCAATTCCTGCCTCATAGTTGCCTCTCCGGAGGCAACTCCTTCCTGCGTGGAGTGGACACAGGCCGTAGCAGGAAGTGCCCTTCCCATCACATCCTGACTCAGCACTGTTGATGCTAACCTTGCTTAGTAATCTCTGAAGAAGGCATTTCCATGTGGCACCAGGCCCTGTCTCTAACAGGCATGTCCTTCAGGACCGGCTGTCCGGGAATCAGCTTCTCGGTTCTCCAGAACCGCGGACTGAGAGGGACATGGGCCAAGCTCTCCCAAAAAATCTGCCTAGGCTTTTGGGTCACCAGATGGCTGCCCCTTCCCCTCACAGGAACCCTCAGTCTCCAGGTGGGATGCTGAGCGTCTCCCCAGCACTTAGCTGGGGCCGGGGCCAGGGCGAGCCACCTTCCCACCACAGGGTGGGCATAGCTACTCCTCACTGCGTGCTCTCCCCACAGGAGACTCTCCACGCTCTGCGTGTGGTTGAGCAAGGGTGGGGGCTGCTGGGGTGGGCTCGGTGTGGACAGCCTGGTGGCCTCTGCGGGGGAGGTGTCTGGCCCTGGCTGGGCTCTCAGTTTGGAGGTCTTGTGCTTTGCTTCTCTGCTACCTTCTGTAAACAGGACAAGGCCCCACTGACCTGTTTTGTCACTGAAGGAGCAAGTGAACCCTGAAGATGATTCTGGGCCCCACTCACAGGGACAGAGTACTTGCTGTGTGCCAGCCTGTGCTGGGGAGCAGGGCTGGAGCAGAGCCCAACAAGGCCTAGACTCTGTGGGGCTCACAGGTCAGAGGTTCGGGGCAATGACTCTCTAGTCACTGGGCATGAGAAACACCCAGCAGACGGGAGCAGGGAAGGGGCTGTTTTGTCCCAGGCAGGTCAGGGAGGCCTTCCTGAGAAGGTGACTTATCACTGAGACCCAAAGGGTGAGGGGGCAGGAAGAGTTCTAGAAAGAGAAGACAACAGGTCATCACCCTGCCTGGTGAGGGGCGAGGGGCCTCCTCAGAGTCCCTCTCATCCTACGCTCGCCAGCCTCAGCTCAGGTAGAATTTTCCAGGGGTGGGGGCCTTCCACTTCCCGAGGTCCTCCAGACATACCATGTTTGTCTCCATAGCTCCAGCTGCCCCCAAGCAGGAAAGGGTGGGTGTCAGGCCTGCTCCGCCCTGTTCTTCTGTCTTCCAGCCCCGCCTGGGCCTCCCCACCACCACTCCACCCTGTAATTTCCCTGTCTGCCATAGGAGCTTATTTAGGACTTACAGGGGACTGGTCTTGCTCAGGTGGAGAACATGGTCCCCAGCCCCCTCCCTGAGAACAGGGCCTTAGCTCACCCACAGCCACCATCTCCTTACAGAGGCCTGTGTCATAAAGCATTAGTGAAAGAGCACTGAAGGCAGGACACTCAGACCTTCTCCTGGCCCTTCTGAGGCTCCCTGGTGACCCCAACACATTGGTCCTCACTGGACCTTTCCAAACTAATAGCACAGAGTTCAGTTGAAGGGAACTTAGACATCCATAAGAATCTCAGATGACAAGGTGCCCTGTATTGTCCCTCTGTGGCAGAGGGGGAAACAGAGGCTGAACCACAACGTGTTGGTTCAGAGGCTTTATGGTGTGGGGACAAGAAGCCAGGCCTAGAGTGGAACCTGTCTGCTTAGGGTCATCTCTGACTGCCACCAGCCATGAGGCCGGGCTGTGCTTGACTCTTAAATCTCAGTGTCCCTGGCTATAAAACGGAGACAAAGCTCCTGTTCCCTTCTGGGTACCATCAGGTTAAAGTGCAGTGAACAGAAAAAGGGTTTCATATAGAGCAGCTCTTAAGGAAGGGGGTTTGCTATCTGTAGGACGAGACCCCAGCCTCAGCCCTGTCCAAGGCCCTCACTTCACAAACCCCATGCAACTTTGCACAGAACTGTGGAACATGTGCCTTCTTTGGTGGCCAGGAGGAATTCGGGAGGGGCAATGTGACAGGAGGCAGACTGTCTTCCAGGATGTGTGGATGTGATGGTGGCCAGCTTTGCCAATGGCCTTGAACCCCAGTTTCCCTATCTGTAAATGAGAATCCTAATACCTCAGAGATGCACATAGTAGCAACTCACTAAGTTAGAAACGATTATTATTTTTTTAAAGATTTTATTTATTTATTTGATAGACAGAGATCACAAGTAGGCAAGAGGCAGGCAGGAGGTGGGGAGAAGCAGGCTCCCTGCTGAGCAGAGAGCCTGACACGGGGACCGATCCCAGGACCCCGAGACCACGATCCCAGCTGAAGGCAGAGTCTTAACACACTGAGCCACCCAGGTGCCCTTATTATTATTATTTTTTTAAGATTTTATTTATTTATTTGAGAAATAGAAAGAGAGAGTGTGAGCACACAAGAGGGGAGAAGGTCAGAGGGAGAAGCTGACTCCCTGCAGAGCTGGGAGCCCAATGTAGGACTCGATCCCAGGACTCTAGGATCATATCCTGAGCCAAAGGCAGTTGCTTAACCAATTGAGCCACCCAGGCGCCCTATTATAATTATTTTTTAAAGATTTATTTACTTATTAGAGAGCACATGGCAGAGAGGAGGGGCAGAGGGAGAGAGAACCCCAAGCGGATTCAGATGCTGAGCACAGAGGCTGACCCTGGGCTCAATCTCTCCACCCCAGAATCATGATCTGAGCTGAAACCAAGAGTCAGATTCCTAACTTGTTGCACCATCCAGGTACCCCAGAAACTATTATTATTAATTATTACTATTAGTTCCCTTTTATGAATGATGAAGATATGGGCAAACATACATGTGCCCATTTTACAGATGAGGAACATAGGTGATTCTCGAACCCAGCGACAAATGGCTTCTCTCTGCCCGTTCTCCAGGCAGGGAGGAGTGGGCTCCAGAGGCTCAAAGGTGGGTCAGGGGAGGCCTGAGAACCAGGAACAGGACCAGCCTTCAATTCTGAAAATCAGACTGGGTCATGGGGGGACAGGGTGCTGGAGGAGACAAAAACAAGTCCAGACCATTTCCTGATTGGGCACTGAAAGCCAACACCAACCCTTTTTGCTCCATAAATAAATTTTTCATTTAAGTAAATGAGGAACAACATGACATTTTTTTCCCTTCTGCAAAAGAAAAGAGCATTTATCCCTTCTCCAGAGGCTCATTCCTTATTTCCAGCTCCTCTCTGACATCACCCAAGAGCAACATGGGAGGAATTTTCTCTTCTCATCTCCTGGGAGAGTCAGGTCAGGCACCTTTGGGTCGTGCTTGGCCCCCAAGGCACAAACAGGCTCTGTTCCCACAATTCTCCTCGAGGTGGTTGTTGGGAACTCAGAGTGGATTTTCCCTCTGAAGCAACATTGTCCATGGTTCTTTGGTTCCCAGCCTAGATCTGTAGCCCCTTTGGAAGAGAGGGAGGGAAAAAGCAAAGGCTTTGGAGTCAGATTACATGGTGTAACCCAAACTCTGCTACCTCCTAACTGTGTGACCCTTGCGGAGCGACTCACCTTCTCAGAGCTTCTCTTTCCCTGTCTGTTAGTGTCGGGAGCCCATTCTCCAGAGGGCCTCCACAGCTTCCAGGGGTCTTGTGACAGTATATGTTCTGGACTATCTTTTCAAGGATTTTTTTTTAGCAAATAGATTTGGAAGATAAACATCGTGTCTCCCTCTAGGCCAGAGGGTAGATTTGTTTGCTGCCTGGATAATAAAAACCATGTCTCCTTCCAGGGCAAAGATTGGGCAGTTTTGCTAGAAACCCCCTTCTAAAATTGGGGGTTTCCTAATCCCAGGGTTCCTCCACTGTGACCCAACTCCAGCATCCACCTGGGCTCACCCCTGTGAGACTAGGGGACTAAAGGAACCAATGGGAACACGGAGCTCCTGTCACCTGTTTTGTCTGCAGTTAGAAGTCCTTTGTCTCAGTCCCGGAGGTCTCGTGTCTTCTGCCAGCATTCATGGGTTCGGCAGGCGGACCGCTAGCTTGTGAGCAGAGTAAGATCTCAGATCCACTATGGTTCTTGGCAGTCTGTTGCTTGGCTCTGACACCCACCCAGTCGCTGGGAGGGTAGGTGTGGGCTGTGACCGGCCCTTGGTGGGGAGTTAATAAATGGTAATTGAAACGATGGTGGAAGTTGGTTACTGACCAGCTACTCAGAATTCCCACCCAGGATGCCAGCTGTGCAACATGGCCTTGGTCCTGGGAGCTGGAATTCCATCCTATCTGGGGGAGGCTGGCAGCGGGGACAGGCTTGCAGGACCAAGGGCCAGGATTCCATGGGGTGGAGGGTAAGTCCTTGACCACCCCTTCTGTTGCCTCCCTCTTCAAAGGCAGCCTTTATGATTAATTTGAAATCTGTCTTTCTAGATTTTCCCCTGTACATAAATAGGTTTAGAGAATGTATACTTTACATTTGCATAAATAGTTTACACCGTATGTATTGTTTGCCGATGTACATTTTTCATTTAAAAATACATCTGGGACACCTTTCTGCATCAACCCGCTTAGCTTTTGAGAACAGCTGGACAACGTTCATAATAGGACTGGCCACCATCTATTTCCCAGGAAGGCACAGCTTGCTAAGGTCAGGCCGGCAGAAGGATGTGAACACAACCAGAATAGAAATAATTAGCAGTTAATTAGCTAACCATGTATTGGGTGCTAACCTGCTAGGCTCTATCCTAATCTCTTTATCCCATTTCTCCTCTGAGAATAACCCTTTGAGCCTGCGGTTATTACAATCCCTTTTTTACCGATGAGGAAACAGGCCCGGAGAGGGTAAGGAACCTGGTCCAGGCCTCACAGCTAGTAAAGGACGCACCTGGGACTCAACCCCAGGCCAGCCTGACTCTGGCATTCTGGTTCTTCACCGTTGCAGAGTTGTGGAGCCCTTTGAGAGTCTAATGAAAGCCCTGAGCCTTCTAATCAGAAAAGTGCCTGCAGTATAAACAGCAGCACCCCCCCCCCCCCCAATGCATAGGGCCTACTTCCTGGGTGTGTGTCTTGTGCAGTCACACGGGGCCTGTGTTCAGAAGGGACCTGTGCTTGGATGAATGTTCTCCTCTTGCCCTCATGAAATTCTTGAAATGTTTTTGTTATGCCCCAATAATGGGTCTGTGATTAAAGGAGCGAGACTGATACAAAGTGAAGGTCAAGCAAAGCTTTATTTCGTGCCAAGCATCAAGAATCTAACCGAACGTTTGGGGGGATGCACCTCTTACAAGAGAGGGTGACCCTTCTCTGTTTCACAGACTAGCTTTTAAGGGCAAAGGCCATGCAGTTGGGCCTGGCCACGCACAGGTGGCCAATGAGATTGTAACACACACAGGAAACTCCACAGTGATGCTAGGTGACCAATTGAGTTACAATTTACCCTAGTAGCCGTTTGAACCAGGCTATTACACCTTGATTGGGATTGGTGCCCAAAGGGCAGGGCCCATGCTCTTTGGTAACCAGGGAGACAGTATGCATCCCCCCACTGATGGGATGTCTCCACCTGGCCTGACCCACCTTTGTATCTGGGCTTTGTTACCTGAAGCTGGTTTCCGGGACTTGTCTCCAAGTAAATCCCCTGGAGGAAGGGGAGCAGGGACAGTTTCTAAATAGGTCCTTACAGTTTTGAACAGAGTCCTCCATTTCCCTTTTGCACTGGGCTTCACAAATTAGGTCTTGGTTATGCCCACATGTTACACACACACTACAGTTTCACAAATGACTAGATGTGCAGGAATCCCATGAGGCTCTCCAAAGATTCCTCTGCTTCTTGGAAGGCTGTGTATGCATCTGTGAATTTGCAGGTGCGTGTGTGTGAGTGTGCATGAGTGCTGGGGGCGGGGGGCAGGTTGTCATGTGTAACTGGGTGGTTGGCAGGGAGCAGGCCAGTGAGCAGAGGAAGAGGTAGCGGGGATGGTGGCGGTTTCTGCACGGCCTGTGATAGCACCTCCTTCACCTCCAAGAGAGGAAGCCAGGGGCTGGGATACACAGCCCTGGGGCAAACCATGACCTTAAAAACCCGCTGCCTCTGGACCCACACAAGGAGTCTTTGTGGGCGCAGCGTTCTCATGGTAAACACAGGAAGGCCACCCGTGGCTGGTGCTCAGTCTTACTGTCTGCGGCAGGATTTTCGTTGCGTGTTTGGTTGTCTTTTGTTTTAAGGAAAAGTATTTATTGTTTACACAATAAATAGCTGAACTAGTCCTGGAAGAACAATATATACCATGTGTATATGAAAGGCTGGGTAGGATGTTCTAAGTCAGGGACAGCATTGCCCTCAGAATGCTGCTCCCCAAGGCCAGCTGGAAGGCTCCCCAAGCCCACTCCAGCGAGTGGAGACACTTCAGTGAGGGGCGGGCACGAAGGTGGCATCCTTCCCTGAGGATGGATGGCACAGAAAGCCTCAGAAATCCTGAGGCGTCTGCTGGGGGTTGGGGAGAGAGGCCTTTAAACAGTCCTCACTCTGATCTGTTACCCTGGGCAAGTGGCTTAAGTTCTCTGTGACTCAGCTTTTCCATCTATGAAATGGGGGTAATAAAATAACCAACCTGCAAGGTGGCTGTGAGCATTGAATTTAGTCGAATGTCCTTCCAACCAAGCACAGTGAATGACATTGCTATTATCTAGATCAGAGGACAAGGCTAAAAGCATAACAGTTTGTGCTTTTAGTTTTGGGTTTATTTTTGCTGTTTCTCAGTGGGTTAAAGCCTGGGTGGGGTGGGGGGCTATCACTGGGGAAGCAAAGGAGGGAAGTGGAGGATGTTTCTGTTGCTGGGATGGAAAACGCCCTAAGGGGAGACCCAGGGCTGGCGCAAGAGTCATTCCGCAGGACAGGGTCTCAAGAGCCCAAGAGGGAAGTGACCGGCCCTGGGTCTGTGGCTGGGTCCCTCTGCAGGGGTTGGCTTTGGACAAGGCAGATTCTTTTTTTTTTCCCAATCAAAACAGCAAAACATTGTTTTTATGTCTTTGACAGTGACAGCTTCCTGGGTTCCTGGCCTTCCCCCCACCACCCCCCAGCCTCCCACCTCCAGCCTCTCTCTGGGTCGTCATACCAAGGCTGTTCAGGGTAAGCAGCCTCCTGCCTCACCGCAGGGCACTGTGTCCAGGGGCCAGACGAGGCTGGCAGTGGGGCCTGGAGTGAGGGTCCCACCCTGTGGCCGCCCACGGGCCCAGAGACTCCACCAGCCAAGGAGCTCTGGCCTGGGGCCCTATGGGAGTTCTCTGTGTGCACCCCTGCCATAAGTACCAGCCAGGCTTTCTATGTGCCTAGCTTCCAAGTTCTTTGTCCACACTATCTTATTAATTGCCACAGCACCCACGCAGCCCCAAGACTCATGA
Source organism: Mustela nigripes (assembly GCF_022355385.1). Lineage (NCBI taxonomy): Eukaryota > Metazoa > Chordata > Mammalia > Carnivora > Mustelidae > Mustela > Mustela nigripes. Next base: position 138,099,970 of record NC_081560.1, on the reverse strand, counting down.
CAGATAAGGACACTGAGGCTAAGACAGAGGCAGCCACCAGCCCTGATGACCCAGCCACTGAACTAGGGGTACACTTGGGGTGCAGATCAGTGGAGGTCAAAACTATGTTCTTAACTGGGGTCACCCCAGGTGGCCCACACACCTAGGTGACAGAGGGAGCTCTCCTCACTTTTGCTGGCTTTTCAGGGGAAAAAAAATCTCCAGCTAGCTGAAGTGTTTGGCACTTGGAAGTGTCGAGTAACTGTCACCTTTTATGCTGAGCTTCCGGATGAGCTTCCCAACCCCCTCCAAGGACAGCGCCTTAATCCTCCCTGAGAAGGGGGCAGGCAGGGCTGAGAGAGGCTGGATAATTTGCTCAAAGCCACTCACTCTCTTGGTTCCTGCAACAACCCAACCCCTCACCCCTGCCGTTTGTGCTGTAGAGCCCTGGGAGAGGGTAGAGTGGGAAAGGGGAGTGCGCAGGCGCGTGGGGGTGGGCGGGTCAAGGAGAGCAGGCCTGAACAGGGTTGTGCTCCCATGATTCTCATATTGTGCAGAGGGCAACTAGGATTAACTTCTGAACATCTGCCCTTTCCTCCCTCCTGAGACCAGCTCCTTTTCCTCCACACTTGATGCCTTGGAGGAGATAGGGGGTCGGCTTTGTTCAAATCCTGCCCTTCTACTTAATAGCTGCAAGACCTTGATCGAGTTCCTTAACAGCTCCAAGCCCCGGTTGCTTCATCTGTGAAATGGGGATAATACCTTGTAGAGCGGATGTGAGATGGTTTTATGTCGAGGCCCTAAACATGAGCTGGTACGTAGTAGGTATTGAGTAAGTGATGGCTAGTACCATTATTCGGGCCTCATCCTGTCCTCAAAATAATATGTTCTCCGGCTGACTCAATTTTTTCTCTTACATAAATTCTTACCCTAAACAATAAACAAATAAAAAACATCCAGGGGGGCGCCTGGGTGGCTCAGTGGGTTAAGCCACTGCCTTCGGCTCAGGTCATGATCCCAGAGTCCTGGGATCGAGCCCCACATCGGGCTCTCTGCTCGGCAGAGAGCCTGCTTCCTCCTCTCTCTCTGCCTGCCTCTCTGCCTACTTGTGATCTTTGTCTGTCAAATAAAAAAAAAAAAAAAAAAAAAAACATCCAGGAACGCCTCGGTGGCTCGGTCGGTTTATAACGTGTCTGCCTGGGGTGCCTGGGTGGCTCAGTGGGTTAAGCTTCTGCCTTCAGCTCAGGTCACGATCCCAGAGTCCTAGGATCGAGTCCCACATCGGGTTCTCCGCTCCACCGGGAGCCTGCTTCCTCCTATCTCTCTCTGCCTGCCTCTCTTCCTACTTGTGACCTCTGTCTGTCAGATAAATAAATAAAATCTTTAAAAAAAAATAAATTAACGTGTCTGCCTTTCGGCTCAGGACATGATCCGAGGTCCTGGGATCGAGTCCCGCATCAGGCTCCTTGCTCGGTGAAGATCCTCCTTCTCCCTGTCCCTCTGCTGCTCCCCCTGCTTGTGTTCTCTCTCTCTCTCTCTCTCTCTGACAAATAAATAAATAAATAAATAAATGAGTGAATTGCCTTAAAACAAACAAACAAACAAAAAAAAGCAGACGTGTCACCATCTCCTACCACTGTGAAGCATTAACTCCCTGCCCCACCTCACCTGTTTGAGGGCTTTGAAGAAAATGCAGAGAGCATGAAATGGGCATTCATAGACTCAACTGGCAGGAATATAATTTCAGAAAGTGACTTGGCAGAGTGTATTGAGGGATATTAAAATGTTGATTATACTTTGACCCTGAAATTCCAAGACCAAATCTACCCCAGGAAAATGATAAAAATAATAAAATATATGAGCGTGCACGCACACACACACACAGATTTAGATGGAGTTTTTTGCAGAAAGGGGTTCAGGTTATACTATTAGAATAGCAAAAGCTTGAACGTTCATCTGAAGGTCCCAGCTTCATGCATAGTTAAGTAGATGTGACACCTCTGATTCTGTTAGCATTAGATTCAACCTTGAGTGACAGAAACCCAAAATTATCTGCTATCAGTAAGACAGAGGTTTTAGACTTAAACTTCATATAAATAAAGTCCAGGGAAGGGGGCCTGGGTGGCTCAGGTGGTTAAGCGCTGGACTCTTGGCTTTGGCTCAGGTCACAAGTTCAAGGTGGTGAGATCGAGCCCTACATCTGGGTCCTGCATGGGGCTCTGCACTGGGTGTGGAGCATGCTTAAGATCCTCTTTCTCTCCCTCTTCCTCTGCCCTTTCCCCCTACCCCTCTCTAAAAAAAAAAAAATTTTTTTTAAAGTCCAGAGAGGAGTGCCTGGGTGGCTCAGTGGGTTAAGCCTCTGCCTTTGGCTCAGGTCATGATTTCAGGGTCCTGGGATCGGGCCCTGCATTGGGCTTTCTACTCAGCATGGAGTCTACGTCCCCCCAGCCCCCTCTGCCTGCCTCTCTGCCTATTTGTGATCTCTGTCTGTCAAATAAATAAGTAAAATCTTTAAAAAAAAATTAAAAAGTCCAGAGAAAATTTGTCTAGGCTAGTATGACACCGCTAATTATCAGGGATTCAGCCTACTTCTATCCAAATCTGCTATGCTCAGTGAGTAGCTTGCACCTCATGTTCCAATATGGCTGCTTGACTCTGGTCATCATGTCTGCATTTTAGCTTTCACAAAGGAAGAAGCAAAAATGGTGCTCTGTGTATTTATACTTGACATTTCTACTTACTTTCCATTGGCTACGAGCTTAACCATATAGTTGTTCCTAGCTGTAAGAGATTCCAGGAAAGACAAGAAAAATCTTTATCTCTTGTGTCCCTCAAAAAACTTAGGATTTATACTACAAAGAAAGCAAAGGGGAAAGGTTGCCATAACATTTGTGCACTGGTTTTTAAAATATATTTCAGCTTTTTAATATGGAAAATTACTAATGTATGTAGAAGTAGAATGAATGATATACAGAACTACCCTCTACCCATTACCCAGTCTCAAGAAGTATCAATTCATGGCCAATTTCATTCAATTTGTCCTTCTTCCATTCCCCCAATTATTTAGAAGAAAATCCCAGGGGTGCCTGGGTGGCTCAGTGGGTTAAAGCCTCTGCCTTCAGCTGGGATCATGATCCCAGGGTTCTGGGATCAAGCCCCACATCGGGCTCTCTGCTCAGTGGGGATCCTGCTTCCCCCTCTCTCTGTCTGCCTGCCTCTCTGCCTACTTGTGATCTCTGTCTGTCAAATAAATAAATAAAAATCTTAAAAAAAAAAAGAAAGAAAGAAAGAAAGAAAATCCCAGACTTTAGATCATTTCATCTTCAACTATTTTATCATGTATCTCAAAAAGATCAGAACGCTTTTTAAAACAATCATAATGCCAATACCCCATCTAGAATTTTAATGAAATCCTGAATATCCTTTTAGCTATGTTCTTAATATCATCGAATATCAAACCAGTATTCAAATTTCTCCATTCTCTCATAACTGTTGACTGTTGGTTCAAATCAAGATCCAACTGAGGTCCATACAGTTCGTTTTGACGAGGTCCAGTGTATCAGTTGTTCCTTGTATGGCTCTAGATTTCGGTGTCAAGATTAAGAATTCCTTGCTTACTTATAAATCCTGAAATGTTTCTAAGAGTTTTAGAGTTTTATGTTTTATATCAAAGTCCATGATCCATTTTGAGTTAATTTTTTGTATAAGGTGCCAGGTGTTTAAGGTCGAGGTTTGTATTTTTGCCTAAATGGATGTCCAGTTGTGCCAGCATTGCTTGTTGAAAAGGTTTTTTTCCTTCATCAAATTGTTTCTGTGACTTCGTGAAAAAAAAAAAAAAAAAATCAGTTGGACATGTCGGTGTAGGTCTGTTTCTGGGTCCCCTAGTCTGTTCCACTGATTTATGAATCTCTCCTTCCCCCAATATCATGTAGTCGTTATTGCTGAAACTATACAGGAAGAGCTAATATTGGACGGTGTTATTCTTCCCACTTACTTCTTCTTTGTCAAGATTGTTTTAGTTATTCTAGGACCTCTGTCTTTGCATAAACTTTAGAAGAAGTTTATCAATGACTATAAAGATCTTATTTGGGACTTTGATAGGAAATGTAAACTTATAGATCAGTTTGGGAAAAATTGACATTTTTAACTATGTGAGTCTTCCAATTCATGAACATGGTATGTTTCTTGATTTACTTAGATCTTTTATTTCTTCCATCAGGATTTTGTAATTTTATTTTTTAAAAAAATTTTATTTATTTATTTGACAGATAGAGATTACAAGTAGGCAGAGAGGCAGGCAGAGAGAGAGGGGGAAGCGGGCTTCCCGCTGAGCAGAGAGCCCGATATGGGACTCGATCCCAGGACCCTGAGATCATGACCTGAGCCAAAGGCAGAGGCTTAACCCACTGAGCCACCCAGGTGCCCCAGGATTTTGTAATTTTCAATAAAGATCGTACATGTTTTTGTTATGTGAATACCTAAATATTTAATTTTCTCAAAGCTATTATAAATTGTATTGGATTTTTTAAAATTTCAGTTTCTGCATGTTTATTGTTAGTATATAGAAATGTTATTGATTTTTGAGGGTGGATCTTATAACCCACACACTTGTTGAACTCACAGGTGATGGAATATTATGCAGCCATTAAGTTGATGTTTATATTACCTATCTCTCTGCTCCATTCAGGGTGAATTTCTCTGAGCTAAACATTTGTGTCCTATAGGAATGGATCCATTGAGTTCAAGTACATATTTTTTACTTTAAAGGTATTTTAAGAATTTATTGAGATATTACTGACATATAACATTGTATAAGTTTAAGTTATACAGTGTGGTCATTTGATACATTTATATATTGCATATGATTACCACTGTAGTGTTTTTCTTTTGTTTCTTTTAATTTTTTAAGTAGGCTTCATGCCCAGTGTGGAACCCAGTGCAGGGCTTGAACTCACAACACTGAGATCAAGGCTTGAGCTGAGATCAAGAGCCAGATGGTTAACCAGCTGAGCCACACCCTCTCTGTTGTAGTGTTAGCTAACATTTCTATCATGTCATCTTGTAATTATCATTTCTTTCTTGTGGTGAGAACAATTATAATCTAGTCTCTTAGCAACTTTGAAATTTACAATACAGTATTATTGGCCATCATCACTATGGTGTTCATTGGATCTCTAGGACTTGTTTATCTACTGGTTGCAAGTTTGTACCCTTAACTCACAACTCCCCAGTTCCCACCCCCTAGCCCCTGGTAACCACCATCTACTCACTGTTTTTATAAGTTTGGCTTTACTTATCTCACTTAGCATAATGTACTCAAGTTCCATCTGTGTTGTTGCAAATAGCAGGATTTCCTTCTTTCTCATAGCTGAATAATATTGCATCATATATATGTATATATGTTGTTATAACATATGATATTATAATATTGTATAATAATATATATATAATATTCCATTGTATACCTTCCTCATCCATTCATCCTGTGCCTGACACTTAGATTATTTCCGTATCTTGGCTATTGTGAATAATGAACATGGGAATACAGATATCTCTTCAAGATCCTATTTTCAGGGCAACTGGGTGGCTCGGTCGGTTAAGCTTCCAACTCTTGGTTTTGGCTGGGGTCATGATCTCAGGGTTGTGGGATCAAGTCCCTCATGGGACTCTACGCTAAGTGAGGAGTCTGCTTGAGGATTCTCTCCCTTGCCCTCTACCCCTCCCCTTGCCTGCTCCTGTTCTCTCTCCCTCTCTCTAAAATAAATAAATAAATCTTTAAAAAAAAAAAAAAAGATCCTATTTTCATTTCCTTTAGATACATACCCAGAAGCAGAATTGCTGGATCACATGGTAGTTCTATTTTTAATTTTTTTGCGGAATTTTCATACTATTTTCCGAAATGGCTGCAACAAATTACATTCCTACCAACAGTGCATGAGGGTTCCCTTTTCTCCATATCCTCACTGACACTTATTATCTGTTGCCTTTTTTTCTTTAATTTTAATTTAAATTCTAGTTAACATACAGTGCAATATTAGTTTCAGGGGTACAATTTAGTGATTCGACACTTACATACAACACGCAGTGCTCATTATAACAAGTGTCCTCCTTAACCCCCATCCCCTATTACACCCATTCCCTATCCGCCTACCCCTCTCCCCCTGCTGTAACCATCAGTTTGTTCTCTGGAGTTAGAAGTCTGTTTTTTGGTTTGCCCCTCTCTTTTTCCCCCTATGATCCTATCACAGAATACCATTCATCTATAAAAGAAAAGAATGAAATCTTGCCATTAGCAACAACATGGATGGATCTAGAGAGTATAATGCTAAGCGAAATAAGTCAGAGAAAGACAGACACCATATGATTCCATTCATTTGTGGAATTTAAGAAATTGTTTGTTGTCTTCCTGACGACAGTCATTCTAACAGGCGTGAAGTGGTGCCTCGCTGTGGTTTTGCTTTGCATCTCCCTGCCGCTCTGTGATGCTGAGCGCCGTTTCGTGTACCTGTTGGCCATCTGGATGTCTTCTTTGGAGAAGTGTCTATTTAGTTCCTCTGCCCACTTTTTAATTGGATTGTTTGAGTTTTCACTATTGAGTTGTGGGAGTTCTTTACATAGTTTTGAATGTTAAACCCCTTACCGGATATATGGTACGCAAATATTGTCTCCCATTTCATAGGTTGCCTTTTCATTTTGTTGATTTTTTTCTTGCTGTGAAGATTTTTAGTTTGATGTAGTCCTATTTGTTGATTTTTTACAAATAAGTATTTTAACATTCACTGTTCTTGTTTCATTTCTTCCAGCTTAGGTTTCATAATGGCTCATTCTTTTTAAAGAATTTATTCCTAGAGATTTATTGATCTCTAAGGAACTTAAAGCTCTGTCTTCTAAAGGACTTTTTCAAGTTCATCTGCAGCGAGTTTCCTTCTTGTTGTTGAGTCTGTCCGCTTTCTTAGCATTACACATCTTCATGTGATTTGGAATGTTAGTCTTGATGCCAATGGCAAGTGGGAAGTTGGTTCTTGTTTTTGTTCTCTGTCTTTCTCCTGCTCTCCGTGTCTGTCTCAGGCTTGTTTTCTGAACCCATAGTCTGGAATGGACATGGGCATCTTGGAGGGCCTGCTCTGCACTCAGACTGGGGAGATCAGATGCAGGTTCCTGAGCAGAGAGGAACTGGCTACGAGTCTTGGTCCCTGTGTCCTGCAGCATGGATCCCCAAAGGGCACCTTCTCACAGCTGGCTTCTGCCCCTCTCATGGCTTGAGGTTTTCATCCCATTTCTGCGCCGCAAAAATGTTTATTGTGTTTTTGATAGTGATTTTGTCTTTTGGAGGGAGGGGGAGCTTTTTAATTTTTACAAATCTGGGGTGCCTGGGTGGCTCAATCCTTAAGCAGCTGCCTTTGGCTCAGGTCACGATCCCAGGGTCCTGGGATTAAGCCCCTCACCGGGCTCCCGGCTCTTCAGGAAGCCTCTCACTCCCCTGCTTGTGTTCCCTCTCTCGCTGCGTCTTTCTCTGTCAAATAAATAAATAAATCTAAAAAATTTTTTTTTTACAAATCCATTTTGCTTATTAGTACTGTATTTCTGGAACTATGGGGTCTCAAAGCATTGAATATAAAACTAACTTGACCAGAAGCCCTCATGCCGCCCTCACTGCCTGTGTTTTATATATTTCAAAACTGAGATTCAGAGCGGCAATGGGGAGAGGGCTCTAAGGGCCCAGTTATAAAACGACACAAGTGACTATGGACACCCAAACTCTAGAACCTTTGGATTGCTTCCTTCCCATCGGGGCTAAGGTGAATCTAGCATCAGTCCAACAGGAGACCCGTTGGGGGCAGCTAAGATGGAGACTTAAAAAAATAAAGATGGGGTCTGTGGGCTGGTGGGCTGGGAGGAGTAATGGGTTGGAACCCAGGGGAGAGTGCAAGAAGGTATGTGAATTAATATTCGTGCACACACATCCTTTCCCGCTTCCCGCTGGCTTCATACCAGACACGAGGTAGAGGTGGAAAAAGTCAGCTGTCACACCTTCCAGACTGAGGTGGGCTGCAACACCCACATGTTCTCTAGGGACCACATCATCATCCCGGTTGGTATAGACAGGAAAGGCAGAGGTGTATTCCTTCTAGACCAGGCCTGTGGATGGGACAGTAAGAGAGTCCCACAGCTCTTTGTTCTAAGGAGAACACCATATCCCATTTGTATGGAGGGAGTAAGAAGGGAGAGGAATGTTAATTTCTTGGAGGTTTTCAACATCCCTGCTGAAGAGTTTAAATTTCATATTTATAGAGTCAGGACAAGTGTAAGAATGGTTTTATGAGGTCCGATCCCAGCCTCTGGGGACTGACAAGAATCGTATGATTCATTCTCATCACCAACGTGGCTCAAAATGTTTTATAGCCTTGCGCCTCAAAGGAAGTCGTTATTACCTTGCATGGAGAGTTAAATGAGACAGACTGGGATTCGAGCGATTTTACTTATGGGCCACATGTGATCTTGAGCGAGGAGTATGGTTTGCATCATGTCCCCCAAAATTCACAGTTCCAGGACGTTGGAATGAGATCTTATTTGGAAGTTGGGTTGTTGCAGATGAAATGAATTATGATGAGGTCACACTGGAGTAGGGTGGGCCTGTAATCCAATATGACCGGGGCATCCTTACAAACAGGAGACACTGGGAGGCGGACACATACAAGAAGGCCACCGTGCAAAGATGGAGGCCGAGATTGGAGCAATAATTCTACAAGCCAAAGAACACTGAGGATGTCAGCAAACCTCCAGAAACGAGGAGAAGGCAGGGAACAGATTCTCCTTCACAGCTTGCAGAAGAAACCAGCCATGCCACCACACCTTGACCTTGGGCTTTTGGCCTCCAGAACCGTGGGACACTAAACTTCTGTTGGGACACTAAACTTCTGTCGTTTGAGCCTTCCTGTTGGTGATGCTTTGTTGTGACAGACCTAGCAAATGAATACAGCAAGTGACCTCATCTCTTTGTCTTACTTTTCTTGTCTGTAAAATGGGAATAATAATAATAATAATAGTGATACCTCCCTATGGCAGTGATAGAGATGTTCACCACACACTGTATCCTTTCCCTTGCATTTCCAAGCCCCCAAGCATTTGCCAATGGCTATGGGCTGAGGTGACACGAGTCGCTTCTGGGGCAAAGCATAGCAAGGCCAGTGTGTGACCTTCCGACCATCTTCTCCTCTGCCTTAGCACCCAGGTGGCCTTCTGTTTGGTTGGCCAAGCCACGAGATCAAGACTGCCTGGCTTGCTTGGTCACCGAATGAAGAAAAGTTGCCATGGAGAGTCACGGGGACTCACAGCAGGCTTTGTGTAAGCAGGAAATAAACCTCTGTCATGTCAGTCCCTGAGACTTTGAGGACTGTCCAGCACAACCTAGCCTGTGTGCCTACCTCTAGGATGGTTGTGGGGATTGATTAGGTCAACATGTCTGAAACACCTAAAATGGTGCCCGGCATACAGTAATGACTCAATAAATGTTAGCCAGCACACTGGCTGGGTGACTTTAGGCGAGCGTTTGACCTCTCTGAGCCCCAGAACTCATCTTGGAGATCAGAGCAATGACCACATCTTCTGTGGGGATTGCTGTAAGGATTCAACGAGATGCCCCTTGTAAGAGCTTAGCCCAGGGGAAGCTGAGCATGTTCATTCTCCCTCCTCTGCTCTTCAGGGCTGCCCGGGTGCATCTGCTTGCCTGGTTCTGTCTCTTTGAGGCTCTTAGAGCTGGAATCAGCGAGCATCCGCTGACCCTTCCCTTCCTGATGTGAGGATTACTGGGCTCCATTCTTCAGTGAAGTCATTGTACAAAGCATCTGTACTTTGTTTTGTAAATCTTCCCACAGCGGGGCTGGAGGCCCACAGCTCCCCTTCTGCCTGGCCTCTGGTGGGGGTTTCGGCCCAGGCAGACCAAGGATCAGAATTTCAGCAGCTGCCTTCCCAGAGCTGGGCCCGCCCAGGCTCATGGGACTTTGACTCCTCCACCAATCAAGGCAAGTCAGCTTTCCTTATCAGAAGGGGATCTCTGCACCAGATGCAAGAAGAACATTTCTCTTGGAACGAAGCGAAAGGGGGGAAGCAGGAAGACACCAAGGAACCTGCAAACTGAGAGCTAAGATTGGGACCAAGCGCTGATGCCTGCTGTCAGCCAGAATCCGGAGCAAATTAGAGACAAGGCGGAAATGGCCCCTGGGAAGCTGCAGACAGGCCAAGTCGGAGAAAGATGTCAAGATTTCTCTTTGATGTAAAAAAGGAACAGGAGTGAGATAAGGCCACGGTTGAGAACAGCTAGATTGTCATTAGTCCTTAACTGAACTGGATGTTTGTACTTACATTTATTATGTGTTCTTGTAGCTCATCTCACCTTAATTGGCCCTGGAGGTGAAGGAGGTTGGGATCCTCTGGGCACTTTTATTGTTTTTGCTTTATTTATTTTTATATCAACTCTATGCCCAATGTGGGGCTTGAACTCATGACCCCGAGATCGAGAGTGGCAGGCTGCACACCGCTGAGCTGGCCAGGTGCCCCACTCTGGGCACATTCAAATAACAGATGCCCAGACCTCACTCCAGACCAGTTGCCTAGTCTGGGAGGACAGCAGGAGGGCAGTGGTTCTCCAAGTGTGGCCTGGGGACTAGCAGCCCTTCTCAGGCCCTACCTGTGCATTAAAACTCCGTGTGTTAAGACAGGGGACTGATGTCAGCCTCTGTCACCATCTCAAGTGACCTCAAGGAGAAGCCAAACCAAGAAGGGCCAGAAAACCAGTTCAGCAGAGGTGGGCAGGAAACCTATTTTAAAAATCAGGTATGAGAGAACCATGATGTATTAAGAAATATTATGTATGTAATATTTGTAAAATATTTGTAAATATTATGTAAATATTATCTATGTAACTCTTTGGAAATCAGTAAATCTTAATTTTTACACCTGAACAAATTATATCTTACGATGCACAATTATACCTTGAAGAATTGCTTGCAAGCACATAGGACCTCGGTAAGACAACAAATAAAGCATGATTAACCTATTTTGGGGTGCCTGGGTGGCTCAGTGGGTTAAGCCACTGCCTTCGGCTCGGGTCGTGATCTCAGGGTCCTGGGATCGAGTCCCGCATCGGGCTCTCTGCTCAGCAGGGAGCCTGCTTCCTCCTCTCTCTCTCTGCCTGCCTCTCTGCCTACTTGTGATCTCTCTCTGTCAAATATATAAATAAAATCTTTAAAAAAAAAAAAAAAACCTATTTTAAGGTTGGCTCTTTTTTTTTCCCCGTTTGACACGCCCTGACCCACTGAGTCAGAAACTCTGAAGTTAGGGCCAGAAATCTGTGTTTTAGCAGGTCCTCCAGGAGATTCTAATGTGTAGGAAAGTTTGAGAACAAGTGGGTGATTTTTTTTTTTTTTAAGAGAGAGAAAAGCGGGGGAGGGGCAGAGGAGAGGGACAATCTCCCGCAGGCTCCGCACCCAGGGTGGAGCCCGATGCAGGGCTTGATCTCACAACCTTGAGATCATGAGCTGAGTCGAAATTAAGAGTTGGACACTTAACCGACGACTGAGCCAGCCAGGCTCCCCGAGAACCAGTGGGTGATTTTAATGTGTGTCCGGAGTTGAAAACCACTGGGTTTAGGGAGCTCTATTTGTTGTTGCTGTTGTTAAATAAGTAGTATAAAGGGGTGCCTGGGTGGCTCAGTCGTTAAGCGTCTGCATTTGGCTGAGGTCATGATCCCAGGGTCCTGGAATCGAACCCCACATCAGGCTCCCAGCTCAACGGGAGGCCTGCTTCTCCCTCTCCCACTCACCTTGCTTGTGTCCCCTCTTTCACTGTGTCTCTCTCTGTCAAATAAGTAAAATCTTTCAAAAAATAAAATAAATAAGCAGTCAAAGGGTGAGTGTTGATTTGAGTGGCTTCTTCGGACAGTGGACCATGGTTTATCTCTTCCCTGCTGAGCCCCAGGGTTCAGGATGAAGGCATCGGGTCTCTGCTTCCTGGAGGGGGAAGGGAATGTGACCTGCCCTTTCTTTGAACATCTTCTACACACATCAGGGATAGCAAGGCAATTAATATTCCTGCCCAATCTGTCCCATTACTAACAGACCCCAAACCTGCTCAGGACATCCTTGACCAACGGTATTTTTGAGATTTTACTGATACGCAGAGAAGTCAAGCACAGGCTGCCTCAGCTGCTTCTGCATGAGCTCCATTGAGCCAACTTCACGCCCTGCAAACATAAGGCCTTTTTTCGGGTTTTGGCACATCCTTCACAATCCTAATCCTGGAGGAATTAATTTCTCATTCTGGAGTAATAGAATAGTTATGGGAAGTGGGTGGAGTGGGAATTTCTAGGAATCACAGCTTTTTTAATGCACTTTCTCTCATTTTCAACCTGATGCTTCTGTTTACCCTTCCTGATGCTGTATGCAACAACGATGGGTACTCTGCTTTGCCTTGGCTCCACAGAATGAACACCCGCATCCTTCCCCATTAAATGTGGAACTCGGAGGCATCCTTCTGGGTTAAACCCACTGGAGGATGGAATCTGGCCGGAAAACCCCATAACCCTTTTTGCCTACCCTGTCCCAAAGGAGGGTGTGTGTGTGTGTGTGTGTGTGTGTGTGTGTGTGTGTAGAGGAACAACTACAACATGTTCCATGATCCTATTCTTCTCTCATGTCTGGAGAAATCTGTGACCATATGAGCCAGCTGCTGCCTCATGAGGGGCCACAGAAGAGGATAGAAACCAAGGGCAGGTGGATGCTTACCAGAGGCGGCTGTTGGCTCCAGTGAGCATGTCTCACTCTGGCCCCTTCCCTCCTGATTTCTAAATACCTCAGTCACGTGGACATGCCGCCCCGCCCCAGATGCACCCTGGTCCTCCCGAAGGCTCTTAACCACCCTCCTCATTGCTCTCCATCTCTGCCTTTTAGGGCTCCTGCTGGCAACATGGGGTTTCTCCGTGGCTTCTTCCAAGTCTGCTGGGCTAAGGGAGATGTCTTGGATTTATTAAAATCAGCTCCATATTGGAGCCAGATGCTTCACAGCAAACGATGTGGTCAGGATGGAGTGAGGAAACCGGCAGGACAAACAAGGAGACTCCAACAACGATGACTGTCTCTTCCTGGGCCTTACTGAAAAGTCTCCTTTCTTGCTCCTTCTCTCCTCCCAAATCAAACATTTGCTTATGCATTTTTGTAAGCTTCCGTGCCTCACTCTGGGACCAGCAGAGCAATGTTTGTTGGGCCGTTTCTTCCAAGCTCTCTCTGTGCCCAGGGGCTGGAGTCCTGGCGAGTGTGAGTGGAAGGCCTGGTGGGAGGTCAGAGAGCAACTGCCAGCCTTGGGGGTTGGGGATGAGCTGGTGGGGATGGCTTTCTGGCTAGGTGGGCAGAGAAAGCAGGCAAACACTCAGGCTTTTCTTCTTCCTAATTGCGAGAGTTATGCTGGTAATCATAACAATAATTAGTCATGGCAATCATAGCAATGGTGATGATAATTCACTGTGAGGCTTTGTACTAGGGACTTCACACATACCGTCTCTCTTAGAGCTTCCCAGCTCCCCTGGAGCAGGTGCTCTGATATGACTGATATTATCCCCATTTTATACTTGAATGCAGAAACTTAGAGACATCTCTGCGTAACCAGAGGTAGAACTGGGAGGCACCTGGGTGGCTTAGTCGTTAAGCGTCCGCCTTCAGCTCAGGTCATGATCCCAGGGTTCTGGGATCAAGCTGCCACATCGGGCTCCCTGCTCAGCGAGAAGCCTGCTTCTCCTCTCCCACTCCCCCTGCTTGCATTCCCTCTTTTGCTGTGTTTCTTTCTGTCAAATAAACAAAATCTTAAAAAAAAAAAATAAAAAGAGGTAGAACTGGGATCTGATGGGGCACCTGGGTGGCTCAGGTGGTTAAGCATCTCTCAGTTTTGGCTCAAGTCATGGTCTCAGGGTCATGGGATCAAGTCCCGAGGCAGCTCTGTGCTCAGCAGGGAGTCTGCTTGAGATTCTTTCGCCCTCTCCCTCTGCCCACCCCCCAACTCACTCTCTCTCTAAAATAAATGTAAAAAAAAAAAAAAAAAAAGAATTGGGATTTGAACTCAGGAAGCCTGACTACAGAGGCTACACGCTTAAACGCCAAGTGACAGATGCAAAGAATACATGTTTGTTAGAGAAATTGTTGAAGACTCAGATAAGTAATTTACTGTCAACAGTTTAGCTTATGTGTTTCCGATCATTTCTCTTTGCAAATGTATTCACAGTACAGAGAATAGTTTCTATAAACTGAGTCATATGGTACTTGCTGTTTTATACTTCCGTCATGCAATTTTCCTAAACATCTTTGTCATTAAAAGTCTTCTGCATGATCATTTTAATGGCTGCAGAGAATCCCATCATATGTGTAACCACAATTTATGTGACCAATTCTCTGTTTATTCAACACTTAAGTGGTTTTCCTCTTTTTCACTGTTATAAGCAACATTCAAGTTCAACAATATTAAATCATAGCATTCAGCCACAGTTATCTCCTTAGGATAAACTCCTGTACTGGGTTTGCTGGGTGAAAATGTATCAAAAAAATATGAAGGTGTTTGATATATACATACAAACATATATACATACAAACTTTGCTCCTGGGTTCTCCGGTTAAGATGAAAGGGTGTTTCTCCACACCTTCGCCAGCAGGGGTGTTTACTAGTTTAAAAACTTTGTTGCCAGTTTAAGAGGTCTTTGTTGTTTCGGTTCACAATTCTTGGGTCTCTGCTGGGTTTGAGCTTTATTCCACTATTCATTTGGGTGTCTGTCTTGAGGGCATCAGGTGACCTTTCCTCCAGGAGCCCTGCGTGTGATGTTTCCCTGCCTTAGCTCCACACCTCTGTCATTGAAAGCCAAGTTCTAAAGAGAGTCTCAGGTCCCACTGCCTCTTTCTTGTCCGGGTCAAAATTTCAAGAGCGATGTTCACAGAGGCAGACAACATCTGCAGGGATGCCCCAAGATCCCAGACCACGAGGCCAATGAATAAGTGCCTTTTATTTGTCCGGCTGCCAAGAAGAGGGACGAGGGAAGTCCCGGAGCTCACAGATGTCCCTGCAATAGTGTGGCACAGCCATTCTGAGGTCAAGCACTGGAGGCAGGAAGACCTGGGTCCGCAACCTGGATCTCTTCTCCATTCACCTCTGCAAGTCTTAGTTCCCTCAGCAGTAAAACAGGTGATACTCAAGTGTCTGTGTCAGATTGGGAGGATCATGCATGAGAGGCACGGGGCCCAGGACTAGCAGATAGACATGCTCGAGAAATCTTCGTCATTATGACTCCCATTCGGTTGTATCTGGAAGGCTTCAAGGGAGGTATTTTGAGTGAGAAACAGTAATACCAGTGGTCACTTGCTTGAAATGTTCATGGGCACTCAACCAAGAGTGGGAAGGAAATTCATCAGAAGTCCATTTTATTCTCTTTATCCCCACCTCTGACCAGGTTCTTAACATAATAGCTAACATTTATGAGCACATACAGTGTGCCTGGCCTCTTACATGTATTACTTGACTTCATCCTTAGCTTACAGTGACCTGCTGAGGTAGATATCATCTGTGTCCCCATTTGACTGATGAGGAAGCTGCAGCCCAGACAGGTTCAATGCCTTGCCCAAGATCCTAGGGCATGGATGTGGGCAGAGCCAGGGTTGGAGAACAGGCAGGCTGGTTCCAGATTGCACACTCCAGGCTACACAGATGCTAAAGTTTGTGCAAATGTGGTGGGCGCATCTGTCTACTTGGGGAAAAAATGCCCAATCTCACTTAAATCCCACTTCAGTGTATACTCCAAGAGGTCATACGTGGCCCAGCTGGGGCTCTGTGGGAGGCTCCCAGGACAGGCATTGAACTTCCTGCAGTGTCTGAGAAAAAACACGAAGGGTTAGGCTCTGAGCCCTCCAGGTCCTACCATTTGGTGCCTCTTTGCTGGATCCCACCCTGGGGGCCTCAGTAACTCAGGTGTTGGCAGGGCCCTGCAGGAGCCCTCTCCTTCTCAGGTCCTCCAGACTCCACACTGTAGAGGGCTCTCTAGGCGCGATGCTGAGAAATCATTGAGCCCCCACAGGACTGGGGTCTGGTCCCTCTTCTGTGTCTGAGATAAAGTGCATGGCAGGAGTGGTCCTGGACCATGTGAGGAGACCTATAAAGCTCCCTCAGGGAGCTGTGGTCTGTGATGCAGTCTGAGCGAGGTAGCATGGTCAAGGGCGAAAAGGAGCTGGTGAGTTACACCTGAGCTGGGGGCCCCAGCCATTTCCATCTGGACATTCCTGTCCAACGCTGGGGCCGGGGTGTGTGTGTGTGTGTGTGTGCGCGCGCGCGCGCGAATGGGTGGGTGGGGGTAGGGTTTAACATAGACACTATGTATTGATGGTGGGTTTCCCCCATTGTGAATTTTTAGGTACAGATGGTTACAAAGTAAGCCTCATTAGAAACCTCAATGAATTTCTTGTATTGGGTATTGGAAAGTATCAAAGTAAGTAATGGGGAGCCGGACCTGGAAAGTCTGAGGGGACTATGCTTGCAATTCTTTCCCCTGCAGCTCTGTGTGGGGGCTGGTACACAGCCGGCTGGCAGCTGATGCTTGCTGGACTCAACTATTTCTGTTACTTTGTATCTCAGCAAGTTCCTTAAACCTTGGAGAGCCTCAGATCCTTTATCTGTGAAATGCAGAGAGAATTTCCACCCAGCTGAGAGCAGTTCTGAGGGCTTAAGAAGAGATCACGTGCAAGTGCCCAGCACAGGGCCTGGGTCGTAGTAGGTGTGAGGAAATGTTTAGTAAGCAAAACTGTTGCCGGCAGACGGGAAGGACCCAAGGGGCCATCAGTGGATGAATGGGTAAACAAAATGGGGTCCATCCATACAACAGAATAGTATATTAGCCTTAAAAAGGAGTGAAAGAGGTGCCTGGGTGGCTCAATGGGTTAAGCCTCTGTCTTCGGCTCAGGTCATGATCTCAGGGTCCTGGGATGGAGCCCCACATCGCATCGGGAATCTCTGCTCAGCGGGGAGCCTGCTTCCTTCTCTCTCTTTGCCTGCCTCTCTGCCTACTTGTGATCTCTCTCTCTGTCAAATAAATAAATAAAATCTTAAAAAAAAAAAAAAAAAGGAGTGAAGTGCTGAGACATCCTAGGTGGCTAAACCTCAGAAACATGATGCTCAGGGAAAGAAGCTAGACACAGAAGGTCACGCGTCATATGGTTTCATTTGCATGAAATGTCCAGAAGAGGCAAATCTCTAGAGCCAGAAAGCCAGTGAATATGGGGCTTCCTTCTGGGGTGATGAAAACACTCTGGAGCTAGAGAGTGGTAGCAGCTGCACATTATGCATGTACTAAATGTCACTGACAGTATACCATTCATTCACTCATTCATTCATGCATGCGTGCATGTGATCCCACTGTGTCAGGCAAAGTGGGAGCCGATGTGAAATGCTCAAGCCTTTTCCTGAGGCTTAACCACTCTCGAAGGAGAACGAGGAGGGGGCATTGACATCTGGAAGTAAGATGTCAGGAGCATTGTCCTGTTATCGGGTTCCTTGGATTCCTGCTTGCATGGGCAAATCTTGACACATGTTTTTTCCCTAGCCAAGCAGGACATGGGTCAGGAAGCCGTGGGCGCCAAGCCAAGTGCGAACATGCCTCTATTTGGGGCCAGGGGAGTGGGGAGCAGCTCCCATCAGGCAATGTTTTGAATGAACTGACCTCAGCCCACGTCTTCTTTTTTTTTTTTTAATTTTTTTTTTAAATTATTATTTTTTTTATTTGACAGATGGAGATCACAAGCAGACAGAGAGGCAGGCAGAGAGAGAGAGGAAAGCAGGCTCCCCTCTGAGCAGAGAGCCTGATGTGGGGCTCGATCCCAGGACCCTGGGATTATGACCTGAGCTGAAGGCAGAGGCTTTAACCCACTGAGCCACCCAGGTGCCCCCAGCCCACGTCTTCTTGGTCCCCCAGCGTCAGTCACTCTACCCATACAGGTAGAAGGCAGAAGGCATGTTCTCCCAGAAGGGACGCTGCTTAAAGAAATCACTATCCAACCAGGGGAAAAGAGAGTGTTAAAGAAAGGGAATTAATGGAAACTTACAAGGGGAAGCAAGGTTAGTCCCTGATCATGTACCCAAACTCTGGAGGAACTCAGTGGGGCATCTCAGGTCTGTCCCTGAAGCTCAGCTCTGTTCTTCAGGATTTAGGACAGAGGGTAGCCTGACTGTCTGGGGCAAGTGCTGAGGGACCCATTCTCTTTGGCCCTGGGTTCCATTATAAGTTCTAGTTGGGCCTCCCTTCCAGCCTTCAAATATTTGTCAATTCACTGATGAACTGAGAGGTGTTCAGAGGAAGGCGAGCATGGAGTGAAGGGCCTCAGGTGAAAGCAGAAGCTGTTTATTCAGGACTCATTATGAGCCAGGCACACGGTGTACATCCCTATCCTTCAGGTTGATATCTGCCCCTTTTACACAAAAGCAACCTAAGGCCCAGAGAGGGCAATTCACTGGCCCAAGGTCACACAGCTAGGACACATTGCTGCTATTTAAGGCTGGAGAAGAGCAGACTCAGGGGTTGACTTTGCAAAGTGGGCACTTAGAAAAGGGGTGGGACTTGTTTTGTATGACCCTGAAGGGAAGCCTTTGGTCTGCGCATGTGCCTCCTTGGCATTTCTGTGACCTGTGGGCTCTCAACAGATCACAGTGGGACACTTGAGGCAAAGGATGGGACAGAAGGGCCTGTGGGGATGACAGACAGGGATTCATATCCTGACACTTGCTGGTCATGTCAGCTGCCTGGGCCTCACTCTTCTCATCTGTGAAATGATCACAGCAGGCCACTCTGCTTCCCTCCAACTTTCAGTGGCTCCCTAGCTCGAAGGATCAAGTCCAGCCCCTACCTAGTGTGGCTTGGAGACTCCTGAATATTCAGGCCCAGCTCTGCTTTCCAGCTTCCTGTCTGCTCAGAAGCAAGCTGTTTCTTGGGCCACAAGCACTCCCAAGCCTCTTTGTTTTCCAGGCCCTTGCACCTGCTGCCTCCTGGGCCCCTCTGTTGAGCTTTCCAGGGTGAGAGAGAATAGGGAAGCCATTTGGACACAGGCATCAGCAATTGCCACACCGATCACTGTAAGAGCACACCCAGGGGGCCTGTGTACCCCACAGGCGGGCATCACCCACTGTGCATATCCAAGAGAAAGGAGTTGAAAACTCTCCAGGGAGGGCAGCTCCGGCATGGACTGGACACAGGCTGGCTTCTTCCAGCCTCTAGGTGGACAAAACCACCTGTCTTCGTCCTCACTGCTCATTCTGGCCCCTTGCGAAGCTGAGCAGTAGCTGCTCCGGGGGTGGGGTGGGCGGGAGAAACCCAGGTGGGAGCAGATGCAGCAGTTGAGCTCACTGTTTTGACCAGGCAGATGGACAGAGCACACCGTTTCCAGACTAACCGGCTTATTCCTCAGGGTTAAGTGTTAAGGAGCCCGGGTAGGCCTTGCTGGGAAAGCCTACTCAGACCCCAGCATGCCATCAGGAATTCCAGCAGAGGCCTCTGAGTCCTGGGGAGCTATTATAATGAGCCTCGAGTCACAACAGGGGCTTTGTGCACAGATTCACAGAGATGTCTGAGTCGGAGGTAGAATGTCAGGGTAAGTGCGGTAGTCAGTAGTACCTCAATGTGGGAGGGCCCTGGGAGACAGACTGGCTTTTCTCCCCTTCGAGGGACTGCTGCCCTCCCCCAGCTGCAGCCCATTGTCCCCACGGGAATGGAAGCATCACACAGCCCAGGAGCAGGTGCCGTCAGACCCCTCCCCCCACGCCTTGCTTCGCATACTTACACTGCACTCTGGAAAGTTCCAGCTGCCTGCATCTTTGGGCCTGAAGGCTTGTTCCAGAATTCTGGAATGCTGTTCTGCCAGCAAGGTTGTGCTGAGGAATTAATATTCCCCAAAAGCAGCCTCCAGCTAGAGTCTGACAAGGATTGGTGAAGGAAAACTCTGGGCTCCCTCATCTTCCTCTTCCGGTAGAATAATTCTAAGGCACCGGCTTTATACCTCCCAGGGGGCTTCTGCTCTAATTGCCCAACAGGGCGGCTGGCTTACCAGTGCACCCTTCACTGGCTGCCTTGCTCTCCTCCTCCCCCGTGGGCTGTCTGCACGACTCAAATAATCCCTTTGCTCTCTAACCCTTATCTCAGAGGTCAAACCAAGATACCTAATGTTCTAGAAGAAGCGGAAAGCTGGTTTTCACATAAAACCCCTTACCTTTTAAGTGTGGGCCTCTAATGCCGATGGTTAAGAACAAAACGGGACCCTGTGTGGGCCATGCATGCACAGGATAGATCCAGCGTGTGGCCGGTGGTGTGCACGGCTGCGTGCGGACTGGGTCCTGGGTGCTTGGACACTGTGGCTGTGGCTGTGGCTGTCCTTGTGGGTGTTCTGGGCACCCTGGCTGTCCTCCCCCCTGCATCTCATAAGGACGCCCCCTCCTTGTTGTCACTCCCCCACCCTCACCCCCTGCTGCTTTTCCTCCCTTCCTTCTCACGGTCTGATTTTCCTGGGCAAGCCTCTCCCGCTGCGCCTTTACTACTTGCTTGCTCTTCCAATAAACCGCACAGCAGCGTTTAGCACAGGGTTTACTAGCTAGGAGAGGATTACCTCTCCAGGGAGCCTGTTTACTGTTGGTAACCTTTGCCCAGCTGTTTCAGAAATGGCTCCTTTAAGAGTTACCTCCAAGCTCAGATCAATCCGGTCCTGTGGTGTTTATGCCTGGCCTGCTTCCCCGGGGTCCCTGTTCTCTGTGGGGGTTACCAGACCTTTTGGGAAAGGCTACAGAGGTTCTGTGGGTGTGGGCCAAGAGTTGAGGAAGCCAAGGACCCGGGCTATCAGGTGACCAGGAGGTTTTACGACAGCAGCATGGATGCCTTGGGGTTTGAACTTTGACCCCCAGTGCCCCTGCGGCTGCTACAGTCTCAACAGGCCAACCCTTGCTCCCGGCCTGCAGCTCTTTGGAAATGGCCTAAAGGTGGGAGGGGGTCCTCAATCTCGATCCTGAACTTTTTCTCCTCACCCTCTTGGCCTACAACCTTCTTGTTTGCTTGTCATGGCTTTTAGTCCCATAGGCTTATATTTCCAGGTTTTTCTTTTATTTTCTGAAGATTTTATTTATTTATTTGTCAGAAAGAGAACAGCTGGCAGAGGGAGCTGGAGGGAGAAGCAGCCTTTCTGCTTGACAGGGAGCCTGATGCAGGTCTCTATCCCAGAACCCTGAGATCATGACCTGAGCTGAAGGCTGATGCTTAACCGACTGAGCCACACTGGTGCCTCAATTTGCAGGTTTCTGATAGCTACAAAGTGTTCTATAGAATGTCAGAGTCTTGAATGCATTTTGACCAAAAAATCCCCAAAAGACAAAAAACAAAACAAAACAAAATACCCCAAATTTTTCACGATGAAAGAATTCTACCCATAAAAATGGTTTGGAGTGAATTCTGGTAAGCTGGGGCAAAGGAGAGCAGGACTTCTCAGAGCCTTTAATATGCGAATGTACCCTATAACTTCCCAAGAGCAGTTAGGTGACCACAGTTCTTCCAGACACACTTGGGGACACACTGATGTGGACTCCGGTGCCAGGCCTGCCACGAGCAAATGACATGGGTCCCAGACCCCCATATCCCAAATGAATCCTGCAGACTGTCACTCCTTCAGAGACCTCAGGAAGTACTGGCTCCTTCCCAGGGCTGGGTAATTTGGGGAGGAAGATCAGTAGTCCCAAAAGGTCGGAGAGCAGAGAGAAAAGATGGCTCCAGCCTGGGGTGGTGACCGAGGGGGTGAATGGGTGGGAAGTTCTCCCGGCTTCTCTGCTCTACGATTATGGCAATTTGTTTCTCCAAGAGGTCATTTGTGGTAGGAAACATAGCCCAGAAATTAAACTAAATATACCCAGTCCCCAGAAGAGTGGGGACAGCGGTGGCGCCTGACTGGTGGGGGGAAGGGCAGCAGAGATACTCAGGTTGGGATGTCGTTGCACACAGCTGAGTTTTAAGGGTTGGGAGGAAAAACGGTTTGAGTTCCCAAGGCCCTGCCTGGGTTGAAGTGGTAGAGGCACAGGTTTGAGTTTGGGGAAGCGGTCCCATTCCTTCCCGTCATGCCTCTCTCTGTTGTCACCCCCTCACCCCAGATACTCAACTGCTCACCAGTGCTCTGCCGTTCTGTTTCTTCGAGGATGCTTGTGTCCCCGTCTCCCTTGGGCCCCCAAACCCACAAAGCTTTACCAGCTCAATCTTCTTGTGATCCAGAATGAACGGCCTCCCTTCTCCCTGGGGAAATGCCTACTGCCTCCAGGTGGCTGTTAGACAAAAGGGCCAAAAATCTTAATTTGCACTACAGTTATGAGGACTGATAGAGCCACAGAGCAACAATCTGAAAGGGCTGTGTTAAATTTCTTAGCCGAAAGGGTCTTTAGCAATCTCCTCATGTGGTTTTCTGAGATTTTGTTGTAGGCCAAAGGAATCTTAGGTGCCATTTTAATACGTGAAGCAGATGAGTGTACAGGTGCTGTGGGCGAGAGGGAATCATTGCCTGCCTTTTTTTTTTTTTTTTTTTAAAGATTTTATTTATTTGACAGATAGAGACCACAAGTAGGCAGAGGGACAGGCAGAGAGGAAGAAGCAGGCTTCCTGCTAAGCAGAGAGCCTGATGCGGGGCTCGATCCCAGGACCCCGAGATCATGACCTGACCTGAAGGCAGAGGCTCAACCCACTGAGCCACCCAGGTGCCCCTCATTGCCTGCCTTTTCAGCTGACTTTGGAACAATGCTTGTAAACCACTGATTACCTGTCTCATTCTCAAGGAAACTCAGGCTCAAGGAAAGGAAATGACTGGTCCAAGGTCACAGGATCAGACAGTGACAAAACTGGGACTTGTCCCCAGGTGCCCGGACCTCTTGTCAATGCTCCTGTCCCTGTCCTATAACCCCTGGGTGTTCATGTCTCAGCCTGAATTCTGGCTGGGAGCTCCAGACACGGTTCCCACCAGTTCTGCCATCTTGGTGACACAGACAAGGATCATCAGAGCCCCTGCGTGTAGCCATCCTTCCGTGTCTTTCACTGCTCGGGAGCTTTCCTCTGCCCTGCTAAAGTAATCCCTTTTCCACTGCTGCTCATTTTTTTTTTTTCTCATTAATTTTTGATTGCTGCTGAGAACAAATGCAAAAAGAAAGGCAGAGACACATTTCAGATTTTGCTCACTCCGTGTTTTCATTTTTAATTAAATAAGTCAAGTAAGCCATCAAGTAATGGTTCACATTCTGTTCCACAAAGCGAACCCTGACCGGCGGTGGCCCCTGTGTTTCCAGGAGATGGCAGACGGCAGCCATGGCAAGGACATCTGGGACATATGACAGCGGCAGGGCTGGGGGCAACGTGGCTGAGCAGAGCGGGCAGTATACATACATACGTGTGGACACACATGGCCACAAAGGGAGTGTCCCATACCACGTGGCCATGAAACGTGACACAGGGCCGAGAGCTTGGCAATGAGTTTGTGGGATCCAGGAGGGGGCAGGGGAGCCAGGCAAACTTTGCCTGAAACAGAGGAGATGGAGGTTTCTGGGGTGCCCACTTCAAGCCCAGTGGTAGAGGAAGCGGGGTCTTTTCCCAAATAAAATACTTGGTGTACATTGTGAGCTGGGCCCACGGGGATGGCACGGTGTCCATATCCTCAGAAACACACACCTCACTCATCCCCCAGGCACAGTCATGGAATGACCAAGGACCCCAGACCAAAGCATCTGGATCTCCCAGCTCTTAAGACTGAATTTGCCAATTCTGCTTCCTCTTTTTGAGGTTAATGGCGGCTTCCACGATTCCTGAAACTGTGGGCCACTGAGAGGGGATGTGGCTGCATTCAGGAAACGTTCAGGAAGCCTTCTGCCTCTCATCCAACTGGACCACAGCCTGGCGATCTCCACTAGCAAACCTACCAACCTGGGGCCCTTGGAGCTCAGGGGATGCTCCTTCTACTTTGTGCAGATGGGCAACCCCTACCTGCCCTTACTTGGCTTCTGCAGATGCATTTCCCTTTGCCCACCCTCCTTTCTTCCTGCCCCAGATAGCCATCCCTTCGGGACCTGCCTTTGCTTTCAGCCTTGGAGACAGGAGCCGGGGACTGCCTCAGGGACGCGGCCATCTGCTCTTCTGGTCCTCTCCTTCATAATCCAGGGCCTAGCGAAGGGCAGGCCATCAGTCAATTAAAACAGGACCCAATCTGGGACCAGGGCTGGAAGAGACCTTTGGGGGTCAGGACCAGACCATCTGATGCTTACCTCACCAGGCCAAGCGCTCATCTCCTGGGACAGGGATCCCTGACTTCCTGCTAGAACTTGCTCCATCATCAGACAGGACAGTGGTGGTGTGGAAAGACGCTACTGTAATGGGTTGGGTGGGCCCTCTGCTCTCAGGGGTCCTGTCAGCAGCTGCCCCATTAGTCGAGCACCTGGCAGAAGCTTCCAGGCTGAGGCTACTGGCAGACAGGGAGCCAATCTTCATTAAACATTTCTTTCTATTCATTTAGTTATTTTCAAGTATACGTATCACATAAAGGGACCAAAGGCTAATTTCGTTCATGTCCCTCAACCTTAGTTAGAACTTGGTGATAACGTGCAGTGATGTGGGGTGGGGAGGGAGAGGGCCACAGAGCTGAGAGTCTGCTTTTTTTCCTCTCTGTGGGGACTCAGGAACCCTGCTCCCAAAGACCCCTGCCCCCAACCTGGCGCCTTTATCCCCTCCAGCATTTACCAACAAGGCCAGAGGAGAAGCCAGGAATAGGCAGCTGCGGTAACAGCCTGTGGGTGTTAAGACACTGCCCTGTCTCACTAAGGCCTGGAAATGTTCTGAACTATTTATACAGGCCAGGCTAAAGAGGTCTTCATCAGGAAAAAGAAAATGAGTAAACACTCATTCCTGAATGGGACTCTTGTTCTAGAGAAGCTGGCAGCCCCAAAGGTGAGGCCTCAGCTGCTCCCTCCATCTGAAGGCAGGTGAACACAGTGCAGGGGGTGGGGAGGGGGACACTAGAGCTGGCAAGAGCAGAGACGCCTGGGCTGGCCTAGGTGACAGGGGAGACACTTGCCCCAAATGGGCCACCATCCTCGTCCCAGCTGCCTGCTGAAAACCCCAAATGCATACCTGAACCAGGTCCCCCAGAGTGTAAAGTCAGTAGTCACCCCACCCTGTCCTTCCTCAAACCCCGAGGGTTCCCAGGGCGCTGTTGAGCACTCTCTCGAGTTGTGTCCTGTTTCAGACACCAGGGCAAAGGGAAATACAGCAGAAAGGGCCTTCAATGTCGCATCATCAAAACTACAAGAAAAAAACAAGGTACCTCCTTAAACAATGCCCCAAGGACAGTCCAACACCCCCGGTCCTTGGGCTTTGCTCTTCTCTTGTATTTTGAATCGTCTTCTTGGAGTGTACTCCGAGTATGGCGCGAGTTTCTACTATGGTTTCTCGTCTTTCTTGATTTGGGTACAGCTTTGAGTCCCTGCAAATAAGGTATTTTATGTCTCTTCTTTGTCACAAAATAAATAAATAAAGTCAACTCGTAGTGTACAAATTGTCAATGTCCTGAGAAGTCCCAAAGGTCCATTCTCGGCACTGTCCTCAGAGCTCCGGGGTGGAGACCTTAGCTTGAGGCACAGGAAGGAAGAAGTCTGCTGTCCACACCAGGGCAGGGGTCGGGGAGGCAAGAAGAGCCCCAGAGGGAGGTGCCTGCCCCCATCCCTACCAACTACTGGTGGGACGCAGTGGGGTAGGGGGAGGAAAAGCCAGCACTTCTGGGCTCACCAGAAGGCTCTTGGGTCTCACTCTGCCCCAGAGTCAAGTTTTCAGGGCTGGAAACCCTTTGGACCCCAAATTCGAGCCCCTGCACCACTTATTCTGGGACTGGAAAGCCAAGACTGGAGACATCCTTGAATGACTGTAGTCCACGGTGATGGGAGACCCAGAAGCTCCAATGTGGTAATGGGCACAGACCCCACAAAATGGCTACGGTCCTCAGCGTCTCAAACAGCAGCTTCTGGCCAGGACACAATCCCCATGGCAGAACCAGCTGGACTCAGATCCTGTTTCCCTTGTGTCCGAATTACTCAGACTGAAACTCAGCCCTCTGGGTTTGACAACAGGACAGATTTGACAGAGGAGTTGTCCAGGAAATCAGAAACAGCCCTAGTGAGTTCACTACTCTGCAGCTCTTCAAGGTCTGAGGGAGACTGAGTTCTACTCCCCAGTGTGGGGACATTTGCTGCTTGGCCACAGGCCCCTGACCCCCTCCACCCCAAGGAAATTCATTTGGACTTTGAGATGTTCCAATCTGGCCTTGTCTTGGGAAAGGGCGAGAGCTAATTTATGTCACTTCTCGACACACAGCAAAGAACCCAGGTGGCTTCTGAGACTCATTTCACACAAGGCTCAAACAGAAAAGCCCGTGGGGCACTGTAGGCTGCCATGTGGCCGCCTAGACTCTGATCCTTCCTCCTCCTCCTCCTCCTCTCCCTCCAGCAGGAGCCAGGGTGTTCCCTGCTGGTCCTCCCAACCCCCTCATGCCAAGACTGCTTCAAAGCTGCACTCTTGCAGTAAGAAAATTAAAAAACAGAGCCACAAAACAAGATACCAAACTATAAATAACTTAAAAAAAAAAAAACCAAAAAACCAACAAGTAGAATATCCAGCCTATCCCAAGTTGAGCAACCCTCTTCCCAGAGCCCTGAAAGTTGGAATTCCAGACACTAACCATGTAACCACGGTGACCAACCGCAAGGCTGACCTCTGTACCCTGTCTTCCCAGGGTAGGGGGGTATCCTGATATGACTTCTCCCCCAAGAGCTCTCTGTACTCTCTTCTGGGCCCTGCCCCACATGAGGCCTGGCAAAAATGGCAGGACTTGCCAGCTGCCTTTTGCCTCCAGTCAGGCCTGGGGCAGCCTTCACACAGGGTCATGCTCTCAGGGAGCCAGCCCAGCTGGGACAGGGTATTAGGGCTGCAGTCATGTGAGGGCTGGCCACCCCATTTCAAAACATCCTGCCTGCCAGCAGGGAGGACATGAATGGGCCAGAGGAGATAGCCAGGGGAAACCAAGGCGGGCAGAGGCTGCAGACTCAGCCCTTCTGGGTCTACCTTTCAGTTCAAACCTGGTCAGGAGCAGGGTCATGGCTCATGATGGTGTTTCCTTCCCCATCCCCAGCTAATTCTAAAAATGTAATGAAAGGCTCCACATTAGGGGCGTGATAGTTAAATTCTGTGGAATAAAGCAACAGGGCAGCTTGCCTGTGTATGTGTGTGTGGATTTGGACTTCTATGTTGTTTGGGTCTATGTGTGGTATACATAGAGGCCTTATTTTTACACACGTGTGTGTTTTATAGTTCCTTGTAGGCCTGATTTCATAACCGGCCCAGCTCTTCCATTTGTGAAAATATCGAACCGTTCTTGGTTGAAAAGCCCCAACTGCCATCCCCTGACATTCTGGGCGGTTCCAGTCCCTCCCCAGGGATCCATGAGGATTCCACACTGGATGGTGTAGAAATCCAGAAACTGAACGATGAAGGCTGAGTACAACGGGAGGGCTGCTGTTGACTTGTCTGTGCGCACAGCCACTTCCAGATCAACACCGGGACTCTGGCCCACAGTGTCTGTAGGCATTTATGCATGTTTCTTATATTGTGTGTGTGAGAGAGAGAGAGACAAGAGACAGAGAAAGGCTTGTTGTCAATAGCTCCGGGCCTGGATGCCTACTCAGGAGACCACAGCTTCTTAGGTCCTGGCCTGGCAGCCCTGGGGGACAGGCGCTGTCCCGCTCTCGGTGAGAGACCCCAGGCCCCAGGCTGCGACATGGGGGGAGCCCACTGCTCCAGAAAGGCTGCCTGCCCCGCTCACCCGCCCGGCCGCCCTCTACCGGAGCCACCAGCTCACCGCCGGCTGTCCTGGGGGCAAGGCAGGCAAGGCGGGTCTTTCCCAAGGAGGGGAGTGCGCGTGCGCGAACCCGGGGCCGCCTACGTGACCCAGAAGGTTCCGCGCTCCTCCAGCAGGCTGACGGAGCGGTTGGTGAGCGAGGCGGCGTCCCGCGCCAGCCGGTAGCCGAAGAGGCGCATGGCGGGGCCGCAGGCGGCCTGCACCACCTGCGCCAGCTTGAAGGGCATGCCGAAGCGCCACTTCTCGAACTGCTCCGAGGAGTTCTTCTGCGTGGAGTAGATGCCGTTGCCGTCCTGCGCCGCCTGCGTGTTCCTCTGGATCCAGTCCTCCACCTGCGGCGTCAGGGGGATGCCGGCGAAGCGGTACATCTCGCGCGCCTTCTGCAGCGGCCAGCGCGCCACGTCCTCGTAGCGCACGAGCATGTAGCGGCCGCGCAGCCAGGCGGGCTGCCGCAGCCCCAGCTCCGCGGACAGCCGGATGCTCTCGCAGTTGCCCCGCAGCCGCTGCACCTCCTCCTCCCCCAGGCGCGCCTGCCCCTCAGCCAGCCACTTCTTCCAGCCCTCGTACTTGCCCGCGAAGGCCACCATGCGGGAGGCCAGCACGGCGCGCGGGTCCCGCACCAGCTGGATGACGCGCAGGTCCAGCCGCGGGTCCTCGGCCAGCGGCTGCAGGAACTCCAGCTGCCGGATGCGCACGGCCTTGAGGGCCATGTGCTCCTTGCGGCGGCAGGCTTCGGCGGCCAGCGTCACGTTGAGGGGCCCGCAGCGGCGGTTCTTGCAGTGGTACTTCTCGAAGACCTTCTTGACGAAGGGCGTGCACACGGGCTCCTCGCACAGCGAGCGGCTGGAGCCGCGGCGGAACATGAACTGGGTCAGGTGGTCCTCGGGCAGCGGGCTGATGAAGTGCTCCAGCACGTACAGGTCGCACAGGAACAGCTGCTTGAGCACGTCGCGGTAGACCAGGGCTGAGCCCGCAGCGCTGGCACCTCCCGACTCGAAGGACACTGTGCGCTCGATGTGCCACAGCGGCTCGAAGAGGTAGAAAATGTTGCCCTGCTGGTTGAAGAACTCGCCCACGAATGAGGAGCCGGTGCGCGTGGTGGCCATAAGCAGCACGTGGCGCCGGGGCCCGGCCCCTGGGGGTGGCGGTGGCCCCTCGTCCCCAGCTGCAACCTCAGCCTCTGCCCCAGCCTCTTCCCCCACCGGCTCTACACCCAGCTGCAGACTGAGGTTTCGCAGGCGGCCCTGCAGCTGGGTGAAGGCCGAATCGAGCTCACTCAGGGACAACAGGGACGCATTGTCCGCCAAGATGAGGGCTGGGTCGGTGCTGTTGGCATCAGCCAGGGGTTGCGGGATCTGCTTCAGCTTGTCTGACACCCTAGGATAGGAGGACAAAGGGAAATCGGAGTCAGCGAGTGACTAGGGACTCCATCCCTTGTGCACCTGGAAGCTGACTCCCGGCCTGATCACCCAGAGCCTATCTTAGCTGGGTTTGCCCAGAAGCTGACATGGAGGCAAGGATTTGAGGGCTGTTAAGTAGTTTATTTGGGACATGATCGCAGGAGAACTGGTAGAGAGATAGGAAGTGAGGTGGGGAGAAAAAGAGGTCTGTAAAGGGTGAGCAGGCTGTGCCTGTGGGCAAACCAGTCCCCCTGGGGCCTCCTAGGAGACCGTGTAGAACACACTGGAGGATTCTCTTGCCCAAGGGACATGAAAGGCCAGCTGGTGTTGGCTGCGGGTCCTAGCTTAACTGTGTGCAGGTAGAGAAGAAGTTTGGTGGTGGAGAGCTGCAGGGGCTTGCAATAGGACCCCGTGGGCACGAATAGTCCATGCTGAGTAACACAGTGCCTGCTACACAGCCCAATTCCTAATCTATCCATGGTGGCTACTTTCTTGCAGGGTGTTGTGTTAGGAAAATAGGTCTAAGAAATCCTTCTGTGGCTAGCAGACACACAGCAGAGACCCTGCACACACTAGTATACTGCCAACTCCAGGAGGGCAACATTCCCAGTGAAGCCAAGATAAGTACGCACCCCTGGAATTTAGCAGTATATAACACGGACAGCTGCACATGGCAGTCCTGCCCACCAGGGAATGTGTACCAGCAACCCCTGCCTTTCCATGGGCTCACCCTCACCCATGGCTTCGGCTGGTGTAGTAGATGTGCTGTTAATGTGAGGCATCATCCTATCCAAGATTAATAATAATCATCATGGTCATCAAATACTGGGTACCAACTGCGTGCCAGCCACTGAGCTAAACGTTTTACATTTCCTAATTTAATCTTTGTAAGGAAAGCCCCATCGTTAGCCATATTTTATGGAAGAGAACTTAGGACACAGAAAAGTGAATTTATCCAGGCTGTCCCTACCAGAAAGGGCCTGAATCAGGATTGCAACGCAGGTTGCCTGAGTCCAGAGCCCCAGTGTCTCCCCTGTGCATTCCTGGGGACGTGTGCAGGACCACTGCCTGGGCACAGGAGGAGCCTATGATTACCAGTTTAAGGACGGCCTTTGTAGGTCCACAAAGAGCCCTATGGCTACCTCTTTGCCCCATCCACCCCTCCCTGATAAGGAAGACTTTACGCACTTGTACTCCTCACCTTGATATGATTTTATTTTCCTTTTCAATGAAGACAAAAACCACCACCACAAAAGCCAGGAAAAGGGCATATTTGCTCCTCATCCTCAGGCTGTGCAGAAAGTCCCAGCAGTCCTGGGGTAAAGCAAGTCCTTTCTCCATGGGGAACGGTGGGGCCGTGGGCTGTCAGCTCAGCAGCATCACTCAGGATCTGGCTTGCCAGTCTTCAGGTGGGTGACACCCTCGTTCTGTGAAAAGACCGCTGGTCAGGACAACCTTGTCTGGAGGTGAAGAATGAAGAGTTTTCCCACCCAACTTTTGAGGGCCGTGGCCTGGCTTAGCAGCCAGAATCCCAGACCCACTCTCCCAATGGATGAGGTGAAATCCGGTCATTTAAAATGCTAATCAGCCCTTTAATTCATTCATCCCACTTCCATCAACTTATCCTTTGACCTCACACATAATTCAAGGGCAAGGAGATGGAAAAGAATGTTCCTTGAACTAGAAATGTTTGCAACAAGAAAAGGCTACAAATACCTAAATAAAAAATGGAGATGGACCTATTGTAATGATATATATACACATCTACATGAGATCCTTCACCTGGGTCCTTCCAAAATCCCTCACATGGCCTCAGCCTTTGCAACACAGCCCCTCCTGGAGCAGCCAGCCCCTACCTAGGTTAGGGTTCCCCCCGGTCCCACCACCATGCAGACTCCCATTAGCATCTGAGACTGTCATAAGGTGAGCTGACTTGTAAGATCTGTTCACCGCTGATCATCCTTTTGTGGCTAAGGGGGTTTTGTTCAGGCCCCTCATTATCCTTTAGCACTGGGCCAGGCACACAGGAGACACCCGAGCACAGCTGCCGAACAACAGAAGGAATAAAGGAATAGATAACTCTCACCGGAAGATATATATATTTTTAATAGCTGAGCAAATACAGCATTCCCCAAGGAGCCCATTTCTTGCACACATCTGCACCATCACACACACCTGTCCTGCATCATGAACCCCAGATTCCAGCACAACACCACCCCATCCAACTCCATCCAAAAGTCTATGCGTTCTCCATGAGGACGGTCATTCATGGGATACTGTTTGCTCCAAGTGTGGGGAAGGCTTGTGACCTAGGTCAGTGCATCCAGGATCAGCTCTCTTCTGGAAAAGATTTCCCCACAGGAAGCAGCTGCCATGGACGAGAGAGTAAGAAGGCAGGAAGGTAGATGCTGGGGTCACACCTTCGTCACACAATGGAAGTGACTAGAAGGACAGCCAGTGCATCTGTCCTTTGGGGAAAGCAGTGGGCCAGGGGCTCTGCAATACCAGAAGGCAGATGTGGAAGCTGGCAGCAGAGTGGTGTGCCCCAGCTGTGCAGGGCAGAGGGGTGGTGAGGCTTCCTGAGTGTGGGTGACTGAGGAGCGGCTCAGGGGGAGGGAGAGGAGACCTGCAGAGACAGCTCCAGAGCAACTAGAATATTCCTGCCCCTTCCTAATTCTTCTGGGCCTTTCCCCACATATTCATTAAACAACGACTCCGTAAGCACCCACTCTGTGCCAGCCTCTGGTCTAGGTACTGGGGATACAGCAGCCAGCAAGCAGAGTTGGTCTCTGGCCTCATGGAGCTGACACTCGGGTTGGAAGGGCCAACTGGAATGATCTGGGTGGCTGAGATTCATTGAGTGCTTCCTGCTCTGGGCCACGTGCCATGCTAAGCGCTTGATTTGCATTTTCTTCTCCAACCCTTACAGAGTCCGGTTAGGGAGCAGTTATCCCATTTTACAGATGAGGAAACAGGCTGACGGGTTAAGTAACTGTCCAAGGTTCCCCCAACAGGAGCCTTCATCATCCCTCCAAGACCCAGGTCGTCTGAGCTTCCCAGGGCTCCCCAGTCACCCCCACTATAGCATATATGGTTGGGCTTTCCAGCTGATGGTCTGCCTGCCTGTCCTCCCTTCCCAGAATCTGAGCTCCAGGAAGCAGGGACCAGCATCTAAAACGGCACCCAGCATATGCCAGCTGCCCAACAAAACACAGGTGAGCAAACCTGTCAAAGCTGATGCCTGGCTCAGTGCCTGGCAGGCTGTCAGCATGAGTTTGCGGAACACCCCATGGGGTATGAGGCCATCCATCTCTCTGGAAGGGTGAGAGTCAATGCTGAGTCTGCAGAGCAAAAGGGATTAAAATCCTGACTTCCCGCCCTCTCATCTCTTGGCTGGAGAGTTGCCTGTATCTGATGATGTAAGGGGAAGCAAAAGGAGCTGGGACCAGGAGTCCTGGGTTCTAGTCCTTTCTGTGTGTCTACCATGTTGTGTAGCCTTGTAGGAGTGATTTAACTTTTCTGAGTCTCAGTTTCTTTACCTGTAGCATGGAAAACCTGTACATAAGGCTGCCATGAGGAATAGTATCTGGGGCACGGTAAGTGCTCATTAACTATGATAGGAGAGAAACAAGGGGAGAAATGGCAGGGGTGGGTGGGGGGAGTTGCTCTCATTGTCCTCTCCCTTCTGGGTCTTTGATAAGATCAGAAGTTCAGCCGCCTCGATGATGGAAAGTTCCCGCACCTTCTCCTTCCCTCCTCTGCAAGCACTGTTTCTATTTTTGAGTTGCCATCTCAGTCCCCTCGCCCCCCTGAATAATACAGGGTTCCTAAGAACCTTCCCAGCATTGCCCTAAAAGGAAGAAGCAATGGTAAAAACTCTTGACAGGAAACACAAGGCAGGCTGCTGGTTCCTTCGCTCTGGCCCAGCAGGCTGCCTTTAGCCTTAGCTCCAGAGACCCAGTGGATGGTGGGCAGGCAGATGAGGGAAGTTTAGAGATCCCAGGGGCAATGTGGGAGGTCCTCCGACCCAGGAGCTGGGAGAGGGCCACAAGGGCCAGGAGGTCACAGGGTCACCAGGGAGGAAGATGGGGCCAAGATGGGAGTCACCTGGCAAAGCTCCCAGCAGAGGCCCCCTCTAAGAAGTGGGTCTATGACTTCTGTCAAGGCTAGTCAAACCTCTGTGATGCTCCCTCCCAAAACCCAGGGTGCACTCTTCCTTCGCTCATGGTGAGAATGAAACATTTGTGCTTCTCTCGGCAGATGCCCCCTGCCAGTGGAGTACTCAATACCTTTCCTCCCCTGATACCCAGCAAGTGGAGTGACAGCCAAAGGAAAAGGTGAGATGCCAGCCGAGGTCCCATTTCCAGGGCGCCAGGGTCAATGGGGAAGAAGGCCAGAAGCACGGGCCAGTGCAGCTCTGCCAGGAGGCCGCAGAGGGTGGGACAGCTGCCCTTGGTCCAGTCATCCCCAGTGCTCATCTCTGGAGCCCTCCCCTGGAGCCCTCCCGACCACCAACTTCCCAGGGACCATCTCCCCTCCCCCACACTTCCCTTCTCAACAGATTGTTTCATTTCCTTCCTGGACAGAAATGTACTGGTTTCTTGCCAAATTCAACCACTGGCACGTAGCTTCCGTGACAGGAGAGCTTCGTCCATCTGTTCCACCCCTGTATTCTGTGCCCAGAATCCCCGTGCCCAGCTCTGTCTGCATGGGGCACAGAGCAGGTGTTCGAGAATGCTTGTCGGATGAACGCACTCATGCCTTTTCCAAAGCGTCTGGCCCGGCGGGAGATGCTCACTCCTAAGTTGGTAGGACACAGGAAAAAGGAACAGCAGCTGTTCCCTAGATGAATAAACCACCTGTGTGCTTACGGGTGTGTGCTCCAAGTATACACCCCGAGTGTGTACTGCAGGCAAGTAACTAGAAGTGTGTGCCATGGGCAAAACTTCACACTTGGGGTTTCAAACATTGGGTCTCTTGAATTATCACTATCAATCCGGGATGTCATTTTGAGGATGAAGAAACCAAGCCCTGGGGCTTTCAGTTCAAGCCCCTACAGCGATGCGCTAATAATGGGAGGAGGGCAGAAAAGCCCCAGGGGTATTCCAGACAAATCTTAGAGAAGGAATAAAAAGAGAGTAGGCTGGGCTAAGGCCCCAGCTCTACGCACCAACCTTCCTACCCTCCTCTCCCCTTGGGGGCCTTTCTGGCCAGGCCTCCCCCCTGCACCACGAGGGACCCCCACTAGACAACAGTTTTCTACTTGGATGCCTCCCAGCCTGCCCCTGCCTCCCCTAAGGGAAGGTGGGGTCCCAGAGTCTGCTGGGAACGGGAGCTCTGATAAGGGACGGGCCCTGCCAGACATTGCATCAGGCCGCAAAACTCCACTCCCCTCACTTGCTGGGCCCCAGAGCCGCGGGGCCGACTGTTCACACTCCAGAGCTCCAGCTTCCTCTCCCAAGAACAAACCCCTCTAGGATCCCCTTAGGGGCATGGGCCCAACCTCAGCCAAGACAGACAGAGGAGAAGCAGCCACAGGTAAAAGTGTGTCTCACCTGAGAGGCAGTGGAGGTCCAAGAACTTGTGAGAAGCTGTGGGCCACCATCACGAGGTGGACCAGGGGGCAGAGGGCCAGCCTGGTGGGGGTGGGGCTGCACCAGCTCCACCTGGGACAGCCCCAGCTGCCCCTCAGCCCTGTTTTGCTCGGTGGAGATAAGGAGAACACACCCTACCCCCATTTGAGAGTCGCTCTATCAGGGTCTGCTCAGCCCTATGAGCGAAACATCCTGTGTGAACCCCAAGGCCAACCGATGCATGAAGTACAGGGCCCCAGAGAATAGTTCCGGGCCTTCCAGCACCTCTCACACCAAGCCCAGGGCCCTGGGTGGGGTCAGTGCTGACCCTGCACTCTGGGCTTTGCCTAGTCAAGGCCTGCAGTGGAAGCTGGCGTCCAGGATGTCCAAAAGAGCAAAGTGTCCTTTCTACCACTCCTGAAAAAACATGACTCTTGTTCTAACGCTGAAGAATGTCAGCACCAGGAAATTTTCTAACCTACCTTTCCTCATTTTTTTATCTACAGAAATTCAGGCTCCGAGAGACCAAGGCATACCCGTGGATGATGACAAAACTCCAACTACTACGTGGGTCTCCTGTGTCCCAGGTGAGTGATGGCCCTGTCCTCCTTTATCACTCTGACTCTCATAGCTTAGCCTACTTAAAAAGCTTCATGACAGGGCACCCAGGTGGCTCAGTTGGTTAAGCGTCTGCCCTCCATTCAGGTCACAATCCCAGGGTCCTGGGATTGAATGAACCCCACGTCTCGGCTCCCTGCTCAGTGAGGAGCCTGCTTCTCCCTCTGCCCTCTGCCTGCTCTTCCCCTAGCTCCAGCTTGCCCTGGAGCACACACACCACCACTCAGCAGTCCTGTGACTGAAGCAGACATCACTAATCAATCACTATCCTCTCTGCAGCTTGAGACTCGACGTAGCCTCATACACCTTCCCTCTGAAGCACCAATCCGTTAGCATTGTCCCGTGAACAAAAACCAATTTGCCCTCCCAACTTTACAGGATCCTTACTGGCTACCAAATGAAATTCCTTACCACCTCTTAGTCTGGCATTCTACACTCTAACTTCACCGTGCAATGCCAGCCCAAACTCTTACATAAACCCTCCATTCAAGCACATGAGCCTTGTACCCCCATCCTCCAAGCCTTCCATCCAGCCCATTAAGCCCTTTACTGAAGAAAACACGCCAGTTATAATCCATGGGAAGGTTACTAAGAACAGCGAAGGCATCAAACATTTGCAAACCCCCTCCCCCCAAAAAATCGCTTTTTGAGAAGAATTGCTAGGGATAGAAGGTTCCTACAGCCCCACCCTTCTCCCTCATGTGGTTTGTGCCTTCCTGAAGGGGAGTGGAGGCGGAGTTACGGAGAGCTTAGGAAATCTCCCAGAACCGCTGCCAATCCGTTCCATACCACAGCTGGCAAAGATCTTTACATGGCTAATTTTATATTATTACTCACATGCCTTTATATGTTTTTATGAATGAGAGCCAAAACTTAAAAAAAAAGTCTCAGGGCTTCCCCACAAACTGTTTTTTGGGCTCTGTGAAAAATGTGGGCAAGCCCCCTGGGGTGTGTCTTGAGTGTGAACCTGTCCGCTATGGGTACCACAGCTGGAGGTGAAGGCCGGCTGCCTAAGGAAAGCATGAGGGTAAATTGAGATGATACATGGTGCCCGTTTTTTTTACACATCAGACCGGAAGACAGTGTCTTCCGTGACCCTGTGTGCTGGTAATGTTAGGGAGAAAGAACAGGCAGACAGGCAAACATGCGGGGCTCGCCAAGTGCCCGCACGCCCTCCAGCTCCCCCAGCCTCTGGGATCAGCGGGATGTGGGTGGAAGCGACATGAGCTGCTTCAGGGCCTGGTCCTTCAGGGGAACCCACATGCCCCTCAGGCCTTCTCTTCTCTTGCCGTAGCCACACTGGAGACCCCAGGTTCCAGCTGCCTCAGCCCAGGTCCTGAGCTGCGGACAGGGAAGCCCCCCAACCTGCAGCAGAGGTGGCGTGAGGGGAAAATAAGCTTTCGTTGGGTGAAGCCACTGAGATCTGAGGATCTGTTACTGCAACATGGCCTGCTGCATCCTAACTAATAGACAGGATTCTCTCGTCATGCTGCTGGAGTGTTCTTCTTGAAGGACAAATTGGCACAACCATCCCAACTCTAAGTGTGCACGCTCTTTGACCCAGCAGTTCCACTTCCAGAAAATTCATCCTGCAGCTCCATGAGCACAGTCCGAACAAGGCCACACATAACAGCATACCGTTCGTGACTGCAGAAGGCTGAAAATAACCTTCAAGTCTGTTGACAGGCACAAACATAAAAACCCAAACAAAAAGCTAGCAAGATAAATGAGGGTCCACTTGTCAGTGCAATACTATGCTGGGGTTAAAAAGAGAGGCAGCTGTGTATGGGCTGATGGGAAAGGCTGGTCAAGATACAAGGGATACAAACACGGGACAAGAGTGTGTGAGGTCCTGTGGTATCTGTGTAAAGTCGGGGTGGGGACACAGCCATGCTGGTATGCACACTGTCCCTAGAGAGGAAAACAAGAAATTGGTTGAGAGTGGTTGAGGGGAACTGGGACACAGGGGTGGGAATGGGGACCCACTGTTTGCATATACCTTCTTGTATGGTTTGAATTTACCATGTTTATTGGTTACTCTTTCCAAAGAAAAGGAGTGGTTATAGGGGCACCTGCGTGGCTTAGTCGGTTAAACATCTGACTCTTGGTTTCAGCTCAGGTCGTGATCTCAGGGTCATGGAATCGAGCCCCACGCTGGGCTCCATGCTGAGTGTGGAGCCTGCTTAAGACTCTCCCTCTACCCTTCCCCCCGCTCATGCTCCCCCCCGCCCCACCCAGGGAATGCACTAAAGCTGTGCACAGCAAGCAGTCCTCAACTGGTGACCCAACGCCAATCAATTGGTATTGACTGCCTAGAGCTCTTTGAGAAGACTGAGGTCAAGCTTGTTCACCATGAGCCAGAATGATTAGTGATGTTGATTAGTGATGTCTGCCACGTGTGTAGGATGGGAAAGGGTGGACACAGGTGTCAAATAGGGGTCACTTTTACTTTAGGGGGATAGCCGAAGAAGGCTAGGAATCTCTAAGCCATGGAATTCTATTCTTCCCTCCCTCATGTGGTTTATTATTTCCATTTTGGTCATGCTCATTACTACAAATTTCTGTGCTCATTCGTGGGCTTGGAAGCCTTTGTTTTAGTCTGATTGCTCTGCAACAGTTCAACCAGAAATGCATGCAAGTCTGTATCCATGCCTGTGGGTGCATCAGAGGTGAACATGTTCAGGAGAAGCCCTCGACAGCTGTGGGGGGGGAGGGGGACGGGGTTGCCTTTCCTTATGGTCACACAGCTTTCCCATCTTACTCTGCCCCTTTGCAAAGATTAACTCCACTACAGCATTTCTGGGACCCCTGGGTAGGCAAAAGCTCTCAATGCACAAGCTCAGGAGCCCCTTCCCACTCTAGCCTACTTACTGACCTTTCTTGGGAGACTTCAAACCTTTCTGTGCTTTGAGTATTACACACAACTTAGATGAATGTCGGGGGTACTGAGTGAAAATAAAGAGCCAGTCTCCAAAGGTTACAGACTGCATGATCCCTTTTATGTCAAATTCTAGCAATGATGAAATTGTAAAGAGAGAAGCACAGATCAGTACTGTCAGGAGCAAAGGCAGGCGTGGGGGCAGGCGGGAAGTGGTTACAGCTATAAAAAGGGTGCCACGAGGGACCTCTGTGGTGCTCTATCTTATGTGTCAGTCAATGTCAGTGCCCTGGCTGTGAACTTGGGCGAGAGTTTTGCAAGATGTTACGAGGGGAACTAGGTGCATGGGATCTTTCTACATGATTTCCTAAAATTTCATGTGTATCTGTAATGATCTCAAAACTGAGAACATTTAACAATTTGGGAGGACAGACTATACCTGCCATTATGAACACCGGGTGATGTCTGGAATTACAGAACCAGTATACTGCACACCCGAAACGAATACAGCACGGCATGTTAACTCACTGAAATGAAAAGAAAAACTTAAAAAACATAAAAAGCTTAACTGAAAAGAGAAGGAAAGGAAAAAGTCTCTTATCACAGAGGCAGGGTCGAAAGGGGACTCTGGAAATACAGCTGGAGGCAGGCAGTAAGACTGACCAGAGTGGCTGTCCTGGGGCAGAGACTGGATGAGTTGAATCCAAACTGTACCCCTGAGCTTGGCTTTTTGTAGAACCACAACTGGCCATACCCCTGGGGTCTGTTCATGTGCAAGGATATGCTTGGGGGCTTTTTGTGGGGGAGGCTGAGTGAGGATGAGGAAGCCCCATCCTCACAGCAGGGAAGAGAGAAAGGGGCGACGTGAGGGACCCATACGGTCTGTGACAGCGCCTAACCTACCACCAGCTTGAAGGCCTGGCATGGACTCTAAGTAGGAGCAGAGACACTGGGAGCAAGCAGTGGGTCCATGTGAGGCTACAGGAGACTTAGTGTGCAAACGGAGCTGCCACCGGGCCCAGAGACCCCCCCAGGGAGAGCTCAGCAGGCTGGCCAGGTGCAGCCTTGGCAATGGTGTAACACGGGCACTCAACGGTGAGAACATGGGACCTCTGGGTTATCTCTGAACCACTCCTGGGATTTACCAAGGAGTGGAGCAAGCTTCCGGCTGCTTTCAAACCTTGGTACAGCTCCCAGTCAAGGAGGAGCAGGAGGAGGGTTTGATCTAAGGAGGAACTTGTAAAAAGCTGAAAGTCAAGTAAAGTACCTAGTAAGCCTCTGGATGATAAAAGCTGGGGATAGGGCAGGACCCGTTAACTCATTTGCAGAGTACTTGCTCTGGGTCACGCAGGGCTCAAGGTGCTGGCGGCAGAGGGAGGGAGAGACACAGTCCCCGTCTTAGAGGAGCTGAATAATGATGAGCTAGCACGGACCGTGAACGTGAACGAGGCACTTCCAAGCACTTCACACGCGTAAAGGAATTTGGTCCTCAGCACAACCGGAGGAGGAAGGTGGGGCAGCACCCTCCTCGCTGCTACCCCTCACCCCCACCTAGGGCAAGGAGAGGACAAACACCTGTCCTCGGGCACAAGGCAGAGCTGGGTTTTGAACCCAGGCAGTCTGGCTCCATGGTTCAGGAACGCAACTACTGTGTCCTATCACTGAGACAGCAGGTTTAACCCAGTCATGGGAGCGGCACGGTAGCAGGCAGCTCAGAGTTCCAGGCCGGGAACTGGTCTGCCAGGACCTGTCACCTACTTGCTGTGTGACTTTGGACAACTCTCTAGACTCTGCCTGCCTCACACGCCTCAAAGAGACACACGTGACCTCCAACACAAGGTTCTTGGCGTCTTGGAAGAAACATCCTTTGAAGGCACAAGGCCTTTGCTGGCTTCCCGGAAGATGGGATCTCGCTGGCTGTCCCAGATAAGCAGCTGTTGCTGGCTGAGGGTGACAGCTGAGTAGAAGGCTGCTGCTCCTGCCCAAGCCTGCGGCCGGCTTGTGGCCAGCGGCCAGATCCCAGAGGCAGAGTGGCCCTGAGAGACGGTGTGATGACAGGCAGCAGAGAAGATGGGGGTATAGTGCCTGTGGCTCCGCTTTTCCAGAATCCAGTTCAAATGTGGCATTCTGGGGCACCTGGGTGGCTCAGTGGGTTAAGCCTCTGCCTTCAGCTCAGGTCATGATCTCGGGGTCCTGGGATCGAGCCCCGTATCGGGCTCTCTGCTCAGCGCTCTCTGCCTGCCTTTCTGCCTACTTGTGATCTCTGCCAAATAGGTAACTAAAATCTTTAGAAACCACCAAAAAACGAATGTGGCATTCCACCTGGGGGCCAACCTGGCCCACCCCAGCTTTCCTTCACCTGCCCAACCCCCCTCCCCTCAACCCTCCCCAGCCGA
This sequence comes from Mustela nigripes, assembly GCF_022355385.1. Classification (NCBI taxonomy): domain Eukaryota; kingdom Metazoa; phylum Chordata; class Mammalia; order Carnivora; family Mustelidae; genus Mustela; species Mustela nigripes. The sequence goes on along the minus strand of NC_081560.1, from coordinate 138,059,155 downwards.
ATGAGCCCCACCATTAACAAAGGACACAGGAAAGAGCGCAGTGGGGTGGGCCTTCGGATGCATATCTCTCTGGCAAAGAGGGAGGGCGGTGAGGTGGGGGACATCAAGTGATGGGTTCTTCCTGCTCCAGCTCAGCCGCTCACTAGCCTCGTGACCCCAGCTGACTGCCTCGCCTCTCTGTGCCTCATCGGTAAAAAGTTAGGAAGAGGCCCGTATTCGTTCCCTGTAGCCACTAACGCACCACCATCAACTCAGCGGCTTAAAACAACATGTACTTATTCACCTGAAGAGTTCTGAAAGTCAGAAGTCCAAGACCAGTTTGGACTAAAATGAGGGTGTCCACAGGCCTGCCTTCCTTCTAGAGGCCCTAGGGAGAAAATCTGCTTCCTTGACTTTTGCAGCTTAGCTTCCAGAAGCTACCTGCTTTCCATGGCTCATGGCCCCCTCATCCGTCTTCCAAGCTAGCAACGACTGGTTGAATCGCTTTCCTCAGGCATCACTCTGACTTCTTCTGTCCTCTTATCTCCCTCTTCTCAGGACCTGTATGCTGAATCTCCCTCTTCTCAGGACCTGTATGCTGACGTTGGGCCCCCTGGATAATCTGGGGTCATCTCCCTATCTCAAAATCCTTAACTTAGTTCCACTGCCAAGTCCCTTGACCTTGAGAAGTAACACAACCTCCGGGTGGAGGGGGGGATTATGTGTAGACATCTTCGGGAAGCCGGTATTCAGCCTCCCACAAGCACCTCCCTCATGAAATGGGGCCGACTGGTTCCATGCCTAGCAAGCTTAGCGTCTAACCAGTAAGAGGCCCAGGATGCTTAATCCCAGCTGGGAATGAGGATCCCTCTGAGAGCTTTTACAAAATATCAGGGCCTGCGGTGCACTCTTGAAGATGGGTGGGGGCAGCGGCTGCACAATGGAACTTGTAGCAGCTCCTTAGGGACTCTGTTGGGCAGCCAGGGATGGGGGTGACTCTAAGAGGCACTGAATTCATGTCAGCCATTATTTTTACTCCCCACAGCTACGTAGCACTGAGCCTCCATGCCCAGCCACTGTCCAATAGATGTTTGTTGAATTACACAGAACTGAATCACTCCCGGGGCCTCGAACTGCCCCCGGGATAGGATAGGAGGGGTGAGTGGGTTTCTCACTGTCGCTTCAAGGCCTGAAGAATGAGGTTCTGTGGCCAGAGGCCGAGGACTCGATCCACTTCACACCCAGAAATGGCTGCCTGGGAGAGGCGGGTGTTGGAGTCGGTCCTCCTCCCCGAAGTCCAGTCAAGGGGGCCCGCCCTGGGCAGAATCCAGTCATCAACGGGCCATTGTTAGTGGGAACAGAGGGGCTCTGTGCCCATTTAACACTTCCCTCCCTCACGAGGCTGCTCCCAGCTGAGGGCTGGCTTCTAGAGGACTGTAAGGCTGGGGAGGGGGCCCCAAGGCTGTGAAGGGGGAGGATTAGAAGTGGGGGCTGAGAGTTCCCTGGTTGGAGGAGCAGAGGCAGCTTAAAACCTAGCCAGGCCCCAGGCCCCAGTGCTGTCGCACGGGCTTCCCTGCTGTGCCAGGAAGAGGTGCCGGGGAAAGCTGGGGACCCAGGGACAGCCACTGAAACCTAACAGACCCCAACCAGAGGGAGGGGAAACCGCTTTCTCCGTGAGGTGGTCATGCTTGACTTACCTTCTTCCCTTTAAAAAACCAGAAAAGGTGAAATCTACATGGTAAATGGCACCTTTCATTGCCTATAGAGGAACAGTGTTTTCAAAAGGGCTGGGAGGGTTTTATGTTCTGCTGGGGATTTAAGAGGTAGGTAATTCAACCGGGGCTGGGCATAAATGTGCCTTTGCTTCGCATACGGTTTCTGCATTTGGACTTGGTATTAACAGCGTGAGCTGGATTTCAGGAGAGTGGTATTTAAGATCCTGAAGACACTGCTTGACCGGCACCCTCCAAACATGTCAGAGACCCAAATTCTTGTGTTATCCATCAGCGGTTCTCATCTGCTGACTAAAGCAAACCCTCTTGAAAAGTGTCTACTGAGAGTACAGGGCCTTAAAAGACAATCTTGGTTGTCTTTTGGATCTGAGTTGGGGTCTGGGGCCAGCAGCAGCCGCCGCACCTGGAAGCTTGGTGGAAATGCACATTCTCGGGGCCCTCCACAGACCTCTCCAACTAGAATCTCAGGAGGGTGGGCACAGCAAGTGGTTCCAGGAAGCTCTCCAGGTGAGTTTGGTGTAAAGTTTGAAGATCACTCTTCTGGGGGAATAGTTTTCAAACTCTAGCTCACAATCAATTTGGTAGGTCAATGAGCTTTTTTAAAAAAGTTAGCCAGAATGGTGTAGAACTGAAAATTTGAAAAGTCTCTCCATGAGACTTCTGTTTCAGTTCTGTGTACCTTTGTCTGAGGTTTTGGTCGAAAGATTGAAAACCACTGTTCTGGAGCTGGTATGTACCAACTTCAACCGGCTCCCCTTTTGTAATTGGTCTGTATCGGGAGGTTTTAAAGGGCAGAGCATCTGGGTTTACCCCCGCCTCCAAGCAGCCCTCCCACCCCCCACCCCGTCCCCACCACACTATCCTCATAGACACGGGCAACAGATGAGAGGGGCTGCTTCGGGGCACACACAGTGTCCTTAGAACACTGGCCTAAAAATTAAACTAAACTGTGCATTTCCCCAGGTTTATAAAACTTTCTGCCTCTCTATACAGGACCTCCCCAGGGAGAAAGCCAGGCCAACCCCCAGGGAAGAATTCACTGGACAAGGAGCTAGATTTGGAGAGTGGCTGGGGAGTCTGCTTGATAGGCTCCCTCTTCCTCTCCCTCTGCCCCCTCTCCCCCCAGCTGGCACACATGGGCTCTCTCTCTCTCTCAAAAAATAAATTAAATAAATAAATAATCAATTAAAAATAAATTAAAAAAAAAAACCTTCTGCCTCTCTACTGCCCTCTCTTCTATGTAGATGTGCCTAGAGAAGTATGAGCACGAAATAGCTACCTGGTTACATCTGGGTGTGGGACTGAGGGATGAGTCGTTGCTTTCTGCTATTTGCCCCTTTTACTTGAATTTTGCTTAGTAAGCATCTAACACAAATATAAAAACTCTAAACTCATTCCTTAAAAAAAAAAAAATACAAAGCTAAGGGTCCATTTCTGCGTAGAAATAGAGACAAGAAAAGGCATTCCCATGGTAGGGCAGGCAGCCATGAAGCCCAGGGCCAAGCTGCCTAAGGGGCCATTGTGCCTGGTCAAAATCTACCTAAGGCGGAGCCCAAATCCCACGGTCCCCAGGGTGCTCCCTGATCTAGTCCCCACAGCCATAACCAGTCCTCCAGAGAGGTACAGCACTGCACACCCCCCTCCCCAAACACACACCTCTGTCACCCTTTCCTCCTTAGAAGCCCTTTTGCTCCTCCTGGTCCTCAGGCCAGCCCTGTACCCAGCATGGATTTTTACCCCCACCCTTGCCTTCATTCTCCAGAGGAGAGTGTAAGGTTCAGAGAAGCTAAGCAACCTGCCCAGGGTCACCCAGCTGGAGACGCAAGGCCAAGGCATGAAGGGCAGGGTCTGCTGACATTAAATCTCCAGCACACTGCTCTCCTGGCACTATTTCTTTCTCTAACTTGCTCCACTCTTATGAATTCGAGTTAACATTTGCTATATAGCACCACATAAATATGTCAGGAAAGAAGGGAAGGATGCAGAGAGGAAGGGAGGGGAGGGGGGAGATGAGAGGAGCAGGGGAGGCCTAGGTCACCCTCAGTCTCACCAGGAATGGCAGTGAAGGGTGGACCTGTCCGTGTGAACCCCAGCACCTAGGGGACCCTGAACCTGCTCTCAGGCTGGCCAAGAGGCAGGATGTCTGGTCAGATCACCAGCGTGGGGCCCTGACCCCCCAGGCCACGGCTGCAGGCCCCAGTCCAGCCAGACAAGAGGGGAAAATGGAAGAGGCAGCTGGGAATGCAGGAGAAAGCCACCCTGGGAAGCTAAGGGGGATGCTGGGGCTGCGGGGGCCTTTGTGTCTCATGAGTGGAGTCCAAGGTGACTGCTGAGGGGGGCTGGGATGCGGCTGCCAGCACAGCCTGGGAGGGAGCACCCACCAGCTTAGCAATGACCCCGCGGCAGGGGTCACACTGACTGTCCGGGACAGCTACTCTCCAGCTTGTGCCTTTCACCTTATATCCATATGTACCTCTCCTATTGTGTACCATGGGCATGTATTACTTAATTTATAAAATTTAATCAAACTAAAAAACAAACATTAAAAGCAAGCAACAGTTTTCTACCTATAGAAATAGAGGCAAAGTAGTTTTTGGGGTGAGACTCTCACTTGGAAGACATTTTAACAGGCCTTTGAATTTAAGCCGAGGCTAAGCCAGAAAGGACAATCCGGAGACAACGAGAAGTGAGACAGCCCCTACAGTCAAACTTAAGTCTACTTTCCCTGCAAGAAAAGTGACAACTGCCCAGAAATTCTTATTGTGGTGTTTGGAGGGAATACCTGAAGGGTCCCCTCCCTTCTGGGTGTGTGGGGGGGATAGCCACCCCTGAAGCCAAGGGGTCTTGAGGGCTAAGGGGAGGGCAGGGTCAGGAGGAACCACCCTGCAAGACCATGGAATCCTGGGGGATCCCCACATATCTGTGGGGAGGGCCCCTGGGGGTGGGCTAACCTGGGACTTGGGCATTAAAAAGGGGATTAGGGACCCCTGAGAATCTGGCCCCTGTCCGTTGAGTCACATGCCAGGTTAACCCCTAAGCCAGGTTATCTGGTGGAGGCCCTTTGTTTCCAGGCCAGGCCCACTAAGGTGGGGCGGGCGCTCTGCTGGGGAAAGGGCCCAGCCTGGAAGCCTGGAAGCCTGCAGAGGGCCCCTAGGCTTCGAAAGTGCTCCTGGGAAAATGGTAACTCATACTCTTCTCTCACCCCAGAGGGTCATTCTCGCAGCAACATGGGAGCCCAGTGACTGCAGAATGAATCCGAAATGCAAGCCTGAGAACAAAGCTGACCGATACCCGTGTCACCCGTGTCAGAGGGGAGGCTAGCTCCCTGCTCCTGTCCTTGTAGACAGAAGACTTCACAGTCTCATTTCTCCCCTTTCCAGCCAAAGGAATTTCAGGTGAGCCAGAAAAGCTCTCTAAGCCTCAATGTCCTCACCTGGAAGATGGGGCTAACTGTGCCTCCCTCATGAGGTTGTGGAGGGGGAGGGCACCCTTTTGCACAGGCTGGGCTCCAGCTAGGGCAGCTGGGGCGGGCTGGGGTGGGCGGAGCTGGGAGCCCCAGCAGCAGCTGCTACAGCCTGGCATCCTTCGCCTGCGGGCGAGGCTGAGGAAGCTGGCGCTCAGCCCCTCTCTTGACTCACACTCCTTTTCCAGGTCTGGCCCACCAAAACCAGAACAGACACACCCTGCATGCCTGTGTTCCTTCCAGAGAGGTAAGATACACCTCCGAAGGGCCACATAATCAGGGTCTGCACGGCCAAGGAGCTGGGTGCTTTCTGCCACTTCCTTGGAGATCAACATCTCCATGAAACTCTGGGGAGTGATTCACACTACTGAAAGATGAAAACTCTCTGGGCACTTCCTGTCTGCGCCGCGCCATTTGGCAGGCCTGGGTTCATACACCCTACCTCCTGTGACTCACTTCATTTTGCAGCTGGATCGTGGAGTGGCTAAAAGCATAGGCACAGCTACAGTTGGACAGCTGAAGATTTGCAGTTTGGCTGTGTGACCTTGGACAAGTCACTTACCCTCTCTAGGCCTCAGTGTTGGCATCTGTAAAATAGGGGTACCTCATGCTGTAAGACTGATGAAAATAAATCACTCAGCCTAAGAATGCTTAGTCCGTAAAGAGCTCTCAGATAACTGTACCTACCAGGAAGGCAGAGGCCTTTAGGACCTGGCAGAGTGCTGGGGACACAGCTCAACCAGGCTTTACTTTTTTAAAAGTGCTTCCAACACTGGAATGCCCAGACTTCCAATCAGAGGCCTGGCAAGGATATACTTTTGGAAGTTCCTCATGCCTATCACCACTTCTGGAAGCTTCTGCCACAGCAAAGCTTATGAGTAAGGGGGTGGGAGGAAGCTGATCTGGCCCGGCTACTCGGGGCCGGAGGGTCCCTTGCAGGACTTTAGGCACACGGTCATCAGAGGGCCAGAGGGCAAGAGAGCAGACTGGCAGGTAGGCGGCAGACCATGAGGTCATGCTTTCCCAGAATGACTCAGTAGTGCCCCTAGGCTGTAAATGGTAAGCTGTGCGCTGTGGCCTCAAGGCCTCCCTGTCTCCGTGCCACCCCACCCTCCCTGTGGCTTGCAAGGTATCTCTCCTTCCCCATCCTCTCCTGTCCCCCCCTTTCCCCAGGGGCCCATGACTACAGCATAAAGGCAGTTGCTCCGGGCTGTGACCCCCATGCTGCCTCTGTCATGTCTCTCCAATCTCCACACGGACAGAGTAAACTGCCAGACAGACTTCGATTTCGTTACTGCCTCAGACTTCTCCTGGCCAAGTGGTCTAGGGTGGGTCAACCTGCCTCTCTGAACCTCAGTTTCCTCATCTGGAAAATGGACACATGGCTAACAACCTTGCTGGGCTGTACGGGTCTTAGTGAGACGGTCTGTAACTACTTGGCACGAAGCAGGCGCTTAGCAAATGGAAAGTACGCCATTCTAGGGCCTCGATGATCTGACCTCAGTTGACTTCTCTAGCGGCATTTATTTAAGAAATAAGAAAAAATAGCTCATTCTTCTCAATGTTTACTGTACGGGAGTCACTGCTCTGAACACTTGTATAGGGACACATTTTATTTTCCTATTACCCCCATGTGATAGGTACTGTTACATCTCCATTTTACAGCCCAGAAAGCTGAGGAACAGAGAGGTGAAGCACTTTGACCATGGTCACACAGCAGGTGAGGAGCAGGGCTCCCCTTCTCTTGCCAGCAGCCCACCTCTGTGGGCTCATCACAGCTCGACCTGAAGGTCGTTATCTGTACCCAAGTCTCCTCTCCCCTTCCAGCGTTGGGGGCACCTTCTGCCACCCCCAGGCCACCCTGCACAGTGTCGGGCTTGAGCGGGCATGCAGTACCTGCACAGGCGAGGCCCAGGCTGAAGCACCTAATGTGTGCTCCCTGGGTGGTGGGGAGGCGAATCTAGCACTCGGGGGGAACCCCCTACTTCTGCAAGAACATCTTGAGGGCTGCAGCTAGAACCAGCCGTAGCAGGCAGCGTGCCTGCTGGGCTTCCTCTTCTCTGCTGGAAGGCCTACATTGTCTGGGGGGCAGGTCTGAACCCTGGAGGAGCTGGAGGGGCTGGAAAGACATCCTTCCATAAGGGGACAGACCTGAGAACCACTTGCTGATGGGGTTGAGCAGTGGAGCACCCACCACCCCACCTAATTCAAAGGCACCTCTAGGAGGGTTTCAGGCCCATTGTCAGGACCCCAGCCCAGCCCAGCACATAGGATAATGCCTGCAACAGGTTCATGTGCCCAGGGTCCCACTCTTCTGTTTCCACCCAGTCCCACACAAAGCCTCTGGTCCACATCAGCTGCTTCCTCCAACTTGCACGACTCCCCCTACCTTGCCCAGACTCCGATCTCTCCCCTACCACCCTCAGAGAATGGATACTGTCCTATCCTGCATGGTGAAGCTTCATGTCCCATCTGTTGCTCTTGGTTCCACAGTCAGGTGGGGCCTCAGGGGGGGACACCAAGGGGAGCAAGACAGATGCTGTTCTCACAGAGCTCACTACCCGCAGCAGGGGACACTCAAGCGGAGGCCAGAGGCTGAATGGGAGCTGGCCACAAGGAAGGAAGGAGAGGCTGGAGAGGCTACAGAGAGCAGGATGCCTGCGTCTGGGGAATGAGGACAGTATGGAACAGGGAACAGTGCAGACAAGGGGAAGGGAGGTTGGGCCATGTGATCCACATCACAGGGCCCGTGGAAGCCACCGGCACCCAGAGCAGCTCAGCACCTACTCCAGGATGGGGGTCTGTCTTGCTGGAACACCCCTAACCTGCCAGCTCCTCCTTGCCAGTTTAAATCTCTTCCCCTGCCATTCTGTGCCACTTCCTGAGCCCAGGTCATTGCCAAGGGGAAGCAGCGATCAGATCAGCCGATGGTCGGCCTTGCAGAAGAGGCCCTCCTACCATCAGGAGTGCTCTGTGCAAGTGGGGGTGGGCCGGGGCTAGAACTTCCACCCACAGGGCCCTCGAAGGGCTGTGGCGACCCCGGAAGCCAGCCTCCCCTGAGCCGCCAGGTCAGAAAGCAGCAGTCTGGCCCGGCCCGTGATGAAGTGACTGTCCTCTCAGGCTGCAGCTCTGGCGGTGTGGCTCACACATGGCGGGGCTCGGAGCGTGGCTCCGCTCTGCTCACACCAGTCGAGGGATGCAGGCCACCTCTCCTGCTTATGGGCTTCTGGGCGCCTGTCTGCGAAATGGCAATCCCAGGGTGCCTCCCCAACGAGCTTCCTGTTGAGAACCAAGCGAGTGCAGGCCAGGGAGGCCTGAAGGGTACAGTCCCTGTCGGGCTTCCTGTGTACTTGACCACTAGGCACCTGCACCACACCTGCACCAGAGGGCAGGAGGAACGTGTGGAAAGCAAACAGCTCTTCTCAGATAAAAAACAGCCCCAGTGACGGGCCTGACCGTGACGGGCCTGACCTTCCCGGTCACGGGTGTTTCAGTTCTTCATTCTGCCCCACGGACCGAGGCTGACTTCCCCTTCCTCACAGGTGCTAGGTTTCTATCTCGGGCCTCTTCAGGTAGGTTGTCTTTGACCCTGCAGTGATGAACCCCGGGCTGTGTCCAGAGCAGAGCCAGGCCCCCATGGCCCAGCTCACGTGCCTTAGGCCTGATGCGAGTTGTGAAATGCCTTGCTGAAAATTGGTGCCATCTCAGCCAGGGGGCGGCCAAGTCTGTTTTCAAAATATTTCCTCAGATAGCGCTGCTTTGGCTCAGACCCCTCAGCACCTTCCAGAATCCTGCAGATGGTGAGGCAGCTGGAGGGAAGGGAGGAGAGTGGGGAAAAAGAGTGGGGGAGGCCTGAGACAGCACGTCAGGTGGCTGCGTGGGCTCTCACCGGCGCTGGGCGAGTGTGAACAGGCACTCACAAACGCAGGAAGAGAAGCAAGTCCGCCTGGAGAGGGGGGGCTTTCAAATGGAGAAGCTGTAGAGCCTTCTTCTGAACCAGAACCTCCCTCAGAAGCCCGGTGTGTACAACACACCAGGTGGGGAGAGGCCTGGAGCCTCCTCCCCTCAGGCCTCTGAAGGGTCCCCACTGCATTCTGGGGCTCCGTGGAACCTAGTCTGAAAACCCTTGCTGCTAAAGGAATCTCCACCCTTTCCGGGGGTGTTAGTACCAACACCGTTTTAAAATAATGAGCTTTCTGAGGGAGCATGAAATTATTTTCCTCATAAATTCTAGTTTGAGTCCAGTACAGCAAATGGCACACATTCTGAGAATCAGGGCTCCAAAAGTACATACAAAGGTTTTGATTCCACTCACTGACAAGTCTGTGGGTACCTCTCTGAGAAGTCTTGTGAACTTGAGTCTGAGTATCTGGGGCAGAGGTTGTGGTGAATCATACTTTAACACTGGCCTAGTTCTCCGTACACTTCTAAACTCCTCACATATTATCAATTCATTGACAGCCCTATTACCTATGACCTATTACTGATTAAGAAACTAAGGCCCAGAGAGGTTAAGTAACTAGCCCAAGGTCACAAGCTACTAAGCAGGACTGCAAGCATTCCGGCTTTAGGATATGTGCTCTTAACCATTACTAATTTGGGATGATTGTGTTGTACCTACAAATGTTTTGGTATATAATGTGCCCAGGTATTTACTGAAATATCTGTGGGTGGTGGACCTATGTGTGTGTGTGTGTGTGTGTGTGTGTTTCAGCCTGTGATAATGTCATGGCCTGTGAGTATGTGGTATGCAGCTTCTCTCCCCCCAGGGTGCAAGTTACGGCGCTCACCCCAATTCTCTCTCAGCAGCCTGGCAGCAGCATGACAACCAAATGCCCCCCAAGCTTCCCAGCCAGAGGCGGGACCCAGAGCCTCCCAGCAGTGTCTGCTCCCCAGATCCCGGAGGTTCCAGTTTGCCAACCCAGCTCGGTACAGTCCCATGCAATGGAAAGGCCCCTCAGCCATTTCTGCGTCCCAGTCAGGAGCTCCCCCCACCCAGAGCCCTGGTTCTCCCTTTTCACCAGACGCTGCTGGGCTTTACAGTCGGTCAACTAAATGCACTGGAGTTATTAAGTGATCATGAATTTGCTTCCTACCCCTATAGACATAGCAACTTACACCGGTGCTCAAGCTCCTTGAAACCTCTGGTGTGAACTTACACTACCAGCACCCTAAGCTGATAGGGCCTAATCTGATATGACTCCAGCCATAAGCAAAGAACCTTAACATTCAAGTTAGTCCCCAAAGCCTTTCAAGGTAAATGTACGGGTTTGAAGGGTTTCTTCACATGTGAGCCCCACCTTTTGTGGGGAGGGGTGCACAAGAGGGGAGAATTAGCTTTGGTCCATCTACTCTAGACATTTAAGACACAAAACTTCATCAGGTGCCACAAAACTGGAAAAAGCCCCATCATTCTCTACCACCAAAGTCCAACTCACCCACTGGGAGACCACCCTCCGCCTCGCTGAGTGGAGCCGACTCCAGGAGACTTTCAGATGGAGCAGGGCTGAGTGGGCCCTGTAGGCGCCCTTTCCTCCCTCATGTTCCTCCTGGTCCCCACAGCTCACGCGCCAACCTCTCACAGCACAAGGACAGGCCAGCAGTCTGCTTCCCTGACTTTTGAGGCTCCCAAGTCAAGGAGGGGCTGGACAGGGAGAGGGGAGGGAGGGGGGAGCTGGTGAAAGCAGCCAGTGAGCCAGGTGCAACCATGGGAGGCCAACACAGAGCTTCCCAGGCTGGCCTCTGGGAGGGCTGTTTACTTGTGGTATTCAGGAGATGCTCAACTGGGAACTGGCTTATTTACTTTCCACACTTTCCTCCAAATCCTTTTCAGAGTCCTCTAGAACCCCAGTGATAAATGTCTCAGGGCCCAGAGAAACCCACAGACCTGTAGCACACAGCCATCTTTGTGGAGCAAGTCGGGGAGGGGGGGGGCGGGTAGGGGAAATGTGGAGGGGAGAGGCAAGATGGGGAGGAATGAGGGGGTGCCGTTGCCTGCCTGCCTCCTCTCTCCATGGCGGTGCATAAGCGTGGGGGGAGCAACTGGCCAGATTTGGGGCAACAGAACCCAAGACTGAATGTGTCTACCTCCAGCACGGTCCCGCAGGCCAGGGACCACCCCACCCCCAGCCGTGGAAGCCACATGCTCAGGCAGAACAAGCAGCATTCTATCTCGTATTTAGTCATCAGAGAAGAGATGACATTTCTTACTCTGTTTAAGGAATGAAACGCAGAGCTGTTTTCTTTTCATGACAGGCAGAGACCTCTGTGAGCCTTTCCTCATGGTGAGGATTCCCTTGGCTCCCTTGCTTTATGACTTCCCAGCAGAGGCGCTCGCCCGCAGCCCCTCCCTGGGCTTCACCCATCCACTGACCATGGTCCCCAAGTACGTTCATGTCTCAGATGCTGGGATAGAGCCAGGGTACAAAGATGAGCACCCCCTGTCCCTGGCAGCTTCTCTCCACACCCAGTCTCCCAACTTCTACCCTGGCCAGCATGACCACTCAGCAGTGGAGGCAGGAGAGGGTTCTAATACCAACAGCTCAGCTCGGTCAATGTTCTTGGACTCCCCAACGTGGGCTTCCTGGGGAAGGTGCACAGGGCCTGCTGGGTAGTGGTCAAGCTCTGCTCCTTACTTAAGGTTACATTTTTCCTGTGTATAGACACCTTGGGCAGAGCCCTATGAGAGGCACCCCTCTTGGCCCTTTTGGGGTATAGAGTACCAACCAGACTGAGGACAGTCACCCCTAAAAGCGCCTGCAGGGGTGCCTGGAGGCAGCACAGCCTGCAGTTCCGTAGCTTCGTGACCACTGCACCTCTCTGAGCCTCATGTCTGCATCTGTAAAGTGGGGACAGTGACTGCTGTCCCTCTATGGGACATGTTATCACCCCCACCCCAGCTCTGCCCCACCCATCTCTCTGGGGACCAGAAACTGCCCCTGGGCACGCAGCAGGCATGGGAAGGACAGCTACTACATGTTCCTTTACGTTCACCAGGCAGGAGGTGGCAGGTGAGGGCTGATTTCCCTGTCGGACAGATTTCCAGGTCAGGGCCGAAGAAAGAAGGAATATAATAATCCATTTGAGAATGTCTGCCTGGCCGTTTCTCACAAACCCAAACTTATCACTTATATGGTCACAAGTGGCAGCTTTGTCCCCACTTCTCCACTAAGCAGCAAATCATCTCTCACTGGAATTACTAAAGTATCTCCCTCTAGTCACTTCTGAATCTCTTGTCATTTCCAGACTCCAGTCCTACATGGAAGGTTCTAGCAGCCCAGAGCCACCCAGATTTTGATTTCCTATGGCCCATGGTATAACCCAGTCTGGGAAGGGTGTGTGGAAAAAGGACTTCAGTCAGAGGCCCCAGGACCATGTTAGTAAGTAGCCCATGTTGCTTCTTTGTTGTCATGGAGAACCAGTAGGGACCATAGAGACAGCCTGGCATGGTGGAGACAGCCTGAGTTCCAGAATCAGGCTGTCCAGGTTCAAATCCCAGCTTTGTTCCTCATCAGCTGTGTGACTTTGAAAAAATTTCTTAACTTTTCTGAGCCTCAGTTTCCTAATTTGCAAAAGAGGGATAAAACGCTAACTTCATAGGGATGTAGGGCTCAATGAGACAATGTACACAGAGGTCTTGATTCACAGAAGACACAAGGCAGGAACGTGATATAGGGAAGGACTGGCTGCAGCATTCCACCTGAAATTGGAGACAGCCAAGTCCTGGTCACTCCTGTCTCTCATCTGGGGCCACAGTTCTGGTGCTGCCCATATGCTTTGCTAATTTCAGCACCGAGACCACAAAGGGGCAGGGGAATGATACATTTCCTTGTGATTCCATGGCCAGGTTGTCCCATATTCTTGCATGCTCTCAATCCCATGGCAGCAGGGAATCTCTCCCCAAGAGAGATTCTAATCCCAGTTCCCGGAACATGACATGTTTCAGCTCCTCTGGGAAACTCACGCCAGCTGGCATGAAGGAAAACACCCTATGCTCAGTGACTACCCCTCCACCTGCTGCCACTGCAGAGCCAAGCCCCTGCTGCTGGAGGACATAGCTCCTAGACCCTTCATGAGACCCATTTCCAGCCAGGCCAGCAGGAGCCAGGAAGAAAACACCAAACACCATCCTCTGCTTAGCCAGATGTACACATGGAGACATTCCTACTGAGCCTCTTAATAGGAAGCACAGGCCAATGATGAGATTCAAGTCCCCAGCACCAGCCCACATGGCACTGTGAACACGCTGCTTGGGCCACATCTCCAGACAAATCAGGCAGGGCTCCTTGGGACCACTCAGGGCCCCTTCCTCTGCAGGAAGGCCCATTCCAAGCCAGCTGAGGCCACCAGGCCAGAGCATCTGAAAGCAAACGCATCTTCAGACGCAGTGAAAATAGCGCTTCTGCACTGCCCTGGTTTCCTCCAGACCTTAGGAGTCTTCAACATCCCCTACCCCGTGTACACACACACACAGACATCCAGGGCTGGAATCTCTGCAGGTCCTCCTGGAGGTCCTCTGAGGAAGTATATCCGAAGGGCGGCTGGTGGTCTGTGCACTTTCCTTGGCAAGCCCTGTCACTGCCACCACCCAGCTGTCCTGCGCTGAGCAGCACCGGCCTGCAGCCTTCCCCATTCTGCTCACAGACCTCAGCACGCTGGGTCCCGAGTTTGTGAATCACTCCCCCCTCTCTCCCGGCCTCGCCTCCGGAAGGGCTGCGCACACCCAGACACATCACCAAGACACCGAGTTTCCACACCGGACTCGCTGCTGATGAACCCCCGAGATCCGACTGCAGTATCCGCTTTCCCCTCCCCACTTTCAGCCTCGGGGTTGCCGGCCACGACTTTCAAAGACAAGACAGCCCCTCCCCCGGCCCATAGCATTTGGGGGGCTCCTCACTGGGGGGCTGTAAGGGGCACTAAACAAAGACCGTGGATTTATCTGCGGGCAGGAGGGCATGCTTGGTCTCAAGATCCAAACCCCGGCGCCCCCGGAGTTGTACATTTCGGCCTGCAGCGTGTGCCGGGTCGGCGTGGCGTATGCTCCCAGCGCGAGCGCCGTGTGTCTGTGGCTTGAATGATGAGCTGCGAGTACCTGGCAACTGTGAATCTGAGTGCGGGCTGGGTCTAGGGGTCGCGGGGGCCTGCGTGGAGTTTCCCCTGAGCCGGGAACTCCCTCTCCCACGCTCCCTTTCGGCCCCTCTTCCTTCAAAGTTTGGAGGGCCGCCCAGACGGGGAAGATTTGGGGGCGCACGGCTGGGCGGCCTTGCCCGGGCCTCGGAGGCGATTCCGGGACGCCGGCGCCCTACTTACCCCGGCCGCCGAGCCTCCTCCGGCGGGGGCGGATCCGACTGTCCGCGGCTGGGGTCCGGCGCCGGCAGCATCCGCTCGCAACTTTGCCCTCCTTTGCGCAGGACGCGGCAGAAGAGGCTCGGTCGCTCCGATCCCTCGCGGCCCGGGCTCTGCGCCCTCCCCGGAGGCGGTGGCGGCGGCTGGGAGGGAGGGAGGCGCGGCCCGGCCGGTTCGCACGCCGAGCGGGAAGCGGCGCCAGGCGGGCGCCGTCCTGCGCAGCGAGCGAGCGAGCGGTCCTGCCTGGCGCCCTCCCCACTCGGGCCCGAGTCGGCGAGCGGCCGGCGGCGGCGGCGGCGGATTCCTGAACCGCGTCCAAGGCGCCCGGGGAGCCCTCCTCCTCCTCCTCTCCTTCCTCTCCCCACCCAGCTCCCAGCACAGCGCGCCCGGCAACTTGGGAACCGTTGGCGAAGTTGGCTCCGCTCGGGCTGCGCGCCGGCCGGGCCTCTGGGTGGAAGGAGGGGAAGAGAGGGAGGAGCTGAGGGGGAAGGAAGGGGGGCCCGCCCTCGTCCCCGGGGAGCCGCGCGCTCCAGGACCCCTCTGTGGGCCTTTGTTCCGCGTGCTGCACCTCCGCCCACCTCCCCGGGGATTCGCTGGGGGGCCGCTCAGATCTCCCACCCCCTCCAAGAGAGGCTGGGAGGAGCTCCGGTCCCGGGGTGGGTAGGTGGGGGGAGAGACGGCGTGGAGACCGCGCGGCTTCGCCCTGCCAGAGCCTCCCAAGCCATTACCGGCCTGCCATCCTGTCTCCCCAGAGACATCCCTCTGGCTGCGCTGGTTCTCGACCCAGAGCCGGGTTGGGGAAGGGGGGGGCGGGGAGTCCAAGTGATGGTCCCCCAGGGCTCTTAAAGACCAGAGCACACCGTCTCTGGGCGGTCACCGGTCGCCCACCTGCCTTACCGCCTTCTGGCGCGGCTCCAGTCAAGTGTTCCCTTAGTGCGACTCCAGGGAAGCCAGAAGGAAGTGGGGTCCTCGCGGGCCAGCCAAGGCGGCTTCGCCCTATCTTCCCACCCTTCTGGGCAGCTGGCGCCTCAGGCGGAGGGTGGGGTGGGTGCTGCTGGCCCACAAGCGAGGACGGGTTGCCTCCCACACGTGGGGCAGTGCCCAGCTAGGCGGCTCGGGCTCATGGGGGCAAGGCCAACTTCACCAGGAGCCTGGCCAAGTGCTGGGAATTGGAAGACGGAGACTGCCAGTTTGCTGCGGGAATACTATGGTGCCCTGGGCTCAGGGGGCTTTGATATGCAGGCTGGAGGCTTTTCTTCTGGAGTCACTCAGCACTTAGCGCCATGGGCTAATTCAGCCTCTTGAAGACAGTGGTCCTGGCATTTAATGGGATAGTATATGGTTCAGAACAGTAAGTTATTTCCTATAAAGGAGAAATCAGAAAACCCCAAAAGACAAAAGCCTCAACACCTGCACTTTCCCTGCCCTGTCATTTTCAGCATTTGTAGAAAGAAACCCAAGCAGAACAGAACAGAGCACCACCCAGACTTTTCCCCAGGGGAGAGTCCTCAGGTGGGGGAAGTCAGAGGTCCCTGTTCATTATCTGGGTTGGGACCAGCCCAAGCTGTCCTGCCCCCCTCCCCCACCACCCAGGACTGTGGGCTGGAAGGGACTGGGGAAATTTGCTCCAGATCGTGAAGTGAGACCTGGGTGTCTCTTCTGGCAGAAACACCCAACTGGGTGCTGCAGTTATATTATTAGCAGTTCTGTGGCCAGCGAAAGAAATTTGGTGAGAACTGAGACCTTAAGTCCCCTCCTGGGTGAGCATCCTGAGGCCCTCACCACATAGCCAGCAGCTTTGGCTGCTCCCACCTCATCCACACGATGCAGGCCTCTGCTTTAGAATCAGTCTGCATGCCCTCCAACCTGGCTGGGTTCTCCAGACCCCATCATCTCTTCTCTGAAGGGAGGGTCTCTCTGGAGCCTCACAGATCTTTCAAGAAGCTATATTTAATTGTGCCTGCTGGTCTTGTAAGGGAGGTCTTCTGGTCAGCCACATGGAATCTGGGCTTTCATTGCTGGAACTTTTTAAATGCTTCAGGGGATACAAAGGATGAAACCTAGGACTGTGTCAGCCCCAGATTATAGAGCAGGGACGGTGCTACTGAGGGAGGGGTGGGGAGGAGGAGCACAAGCGGCCCGTGTGAAATTCCTGTATTCACCCAATACTTATGGAGCACGTATTGGATACGGGGGCCCACAGACGTAGACAAGCTTTAGTCCCACCTCTCGTCCAGAGAAGACAGAAGTATGTCTCAATAAATACTAGTGATACAATGTGCTATGCAAGGGGAGGCTGGGTCCGGGGTAAGGGAGTGGGTGTCCAGAACAAGACCAGAGGCTTGCACAGCTCTGGGGGCCCCAGGCAGATGGAATGTTATATGACTGTTGGCCCCTGGAGTGGTTCAGGCCTACAGCCTTATTCTTGGAGCCAAAGACCCCAGGCCTGGGCTTCAGAGATGGACTGGAGTTCTGCAGGCAGATGAGAAGGCGGAGATGGGACAGGGCTTTCTAAGTGATGGGACCAGCAGTTCAAAGAAACAGGTTCCTTTGGGCTGGCATAACAGCCAGCACCCGCCTGGGGCCTTCAGTTGAGGGTAGCTTGGTTGCAAATGAGAGGGGGAGGGTCAAGTCCTGACAGGACATGGGGATTTTCATCCTAAAAGAGTTTCCAGGCTCAACTTCTTCCCACAATTGCTCTGCCAAGAGGTTTGGTCTCGTTTTTATTGTTTGGTTTGGTTTTGTGTTATACTGTTTTGTTTACCCTGTTTGAAAAATTGAACAATTTCACCCTGTTGAAAAAAGAACTTTCCAGGCCAGAGGCAGAATGGCAGAGTGGGTGAGAATATAGGAGCCTGAGTACCATATGAATTTATCCAAGTTAAGATCACTAATCATGGGACTGGCCAGCATCATGTGTCTCCCCATACGCTACACTGGGAAGCTTACAGTGTCAAATATGAAATATTCCTGCCCAAAATGATGCACCATCTGAATCTGATCATGAGAACACAGTGGACAAACTCAAACTGAGGGACATTGACAAAAGAGCTGGCCTGTCATGTTTTAAAACTGTCAAAGACAAAGAAAACGACCAAGCCACTCCAGACTAGGAGAGACAAAGGGATGTGGGCACTGCAGTAGGTAGGCTTCTCAGACCGCCCCCAACAACCCCTCCTCCAGATGTCCACTCCTTTCTCCTTGAGGGCATCTGGACCTGGCCACTTGCTTCTAAGGAATACAGCAGAGCAAAGATGACAGCGTTGCATTTCTGGATTACAAAAGATCATAATTCAGGTGACAGATAAAAGATCATAATTCAGGCTTCCATTTGCTACATTCTCTCTGGTTCTTCTCAGCCTGCTTGAATTCAGAGCTGCCCTGTGGAGAGCCCCTGGTGACAAGGCACTGAGGTCCCCGGGCCAGCAGTGTGCGACGACCTGAATTCTGTCAAACATCTTCTGAATGAGCCTTGGAGCGGATCCCATCCCTGTGGAACCCTGCGATCATGGGAACCCTGGCCAACACCTTGACAGAGGGATCCTGAGTGAAGGAGCTAAGCCCTATCCAGGTTCTTGACCCACAGAAATTGTGGGATGATCGGAATGGTTGTTTTAAGCCACGAAGCTTTGGAGTGACTTGTCATGCAGCTACATATAACTGATACAGCCACTAAGTATGATGCATAATTCTGGAACTGAAAAAAAAAATGCCACGAAGGACATTATTTTGATAATTGAGAAAGTATGAGTGGGGGTCAAGTGATGGCTAATATTGTGTCCGTGGTGTATTTCCTGCGTGGGATGACTGCACTGTTCTGTAAGGTGACATGTGGTTCATTAGAGATACACACCCGACCATTTAGGGTCATGATTTCTGCTGCTTCCTCTCAAGTGTTCAGAAAAACTAAAGAAAAATAAACATTAGGGAGGGCAGAAATTGAGAATTGGGAACCAAGAGCAGAAATCCAGTCTGCCTCAGGTGACCAGGCCCATGTCTTGTCCTCAGGAAGCTCACAGTCTAGTGGGAAGGACTCCTGGAGACACAGTTACAGAGCAGTGAGGGTGCAAGGAGGAGGCGCAGGTGGGTGGCATGGCAGAGTGTGTGTGTGTGTGTGTGAATGCACACCCACGGTATGAAAAATGCAGGTGGGTCCCCCCCAACAGCTATACATTTAGAAGATATTCTAGAGAAGATGCCTGAGGTAAATGTGACAGGAGAAAATAAACAGCAGCTCTTGGCTGAAATAGAAGTGGGTAGGGAAGTAGGGAGGGCATCCTGGGCGGTCATGATTGTGTGAAACAGGGACACCAAGAGGCAGTTTGTTGTCTCCAGAGCACCTGGGGGAAAGAGTGGGTGTCAGGAGTTGATGAGAGGAGGACATAGGTGAGGCCCACCCATGGAGGGCCTTCATCAGGTGCCAGGTCCCTTCCCTTCGCTGCCAAGAGCGCTGCCCACCTTTCTGCACCTTTGTGCTCTCGGTCCTGGGGGATTGCCCCGTATGGACTGCAGCCAAAGAAAGCCTCTATTTTTCTGGGATGATGGCGGAATGTAGAATGTCTCTTCCCAAATGCCCTCTTATGGACTGAAAACTGTTCTCCCCCAAATACATGTGTTGAAGTCCCAGCCCCCAAAGTGACTATATTTGGAGACAGGCCTTTAAGATGTAATTAAGGTAAAGGAAGTCGTAAGGTAGGGCTCTAATCTGAAGCGTCTGGTGTCTATAGAAGAGAAAGAGAGATCAAATCTCTCTCTCTCCCTCCACGGAGGAAAACCCCTATGAGGACCCAGTGAGGAGGCCTTGATCTTGAGCTTCTAGCCTCCCAAACTGTGAGGAAATAAATTTCTGTTGTTTGAGTCACCCAGCCTGTGGTGTTTTATCATGATAGCTTGAATTAATATGCTGAACCCCCTCGCCTTAAAACAAAACAAAACAACAACAACAATGAAAGGCTAGGTTACAAAAAAAAAATCAGAAGACCCACAGACAACATCTACCAAAAAAACTAGGTGACAGGTTAAACCCACAAGCCCAAAATACAGGTGGGCTGGGAACAAGCCAGAAGCAGTTAGAAGCCCCATGGGTATTGGTATCTGTGTGGGAGGAAGCAGAAGGAAGGGCATCTCGCAGTCCCAGAAACAGGTAAACCCCCAGATCACCAAGTGGTGCTCAAAAGTATAGCGGACCTGTTCAGTAGTAGCTGAAACTGGAAAATAATCTGGCAAAATCCAGTTTGTGTGGGAGTGCCAGGGGACCGTTGCACAATGACGAGGGACAGTGCTGGAACCTTCTGGGCCCTGTCAACTCATTCTTGCTTCCCTTCTAAACTCTCAAAACTAATAGACTGAAGCTCTTCCATGATCAAGACTCTCACAGCGACTTGTGGAATCCAAAGTGATCAGGACACTCTGCTAAGAGACAAAGAAAGAGAAGTTTCAGGGCAGAGTGGGATTAGAGGGTGGAGGGTGGAGGGTTCTCAGGAAGTACAAAGCCATGTGTGAGAGAGAATGTGTGTATGTGTAATCATTGAGGCAGATTTTATTTTTCAATGATGGCTGCAAAAATTATCTCATCTTGACATTCGTCTTATTAAATGGTGGGACCTATTCCCCTGATTGGAACTCCGTGACCAGCTTGAACACCAGAGTACAGTGGACATAAAGGCCATGTGATTTCCAAGACTGTTCACATGTCATGTGCGTCTTCCTTTTTTCTTAAGATGGTCATGCCTTGGGGGGCCTGGGTGGCTCAGTCGGTTAAGTGTCTGCCTTCAGCTCAGGTCATGATCCTGGAGTCCTGGGATCGAGGCCTGTATCGGGCTCCCTGCTCAGCAGGGAGTCTGCTGCTCCCTCTCCCCTGTTCATGCTCACTCTCTCTCTCCCAAATAAATAAATAAAATCTTAAAAAATATATATATATATGGTTGCACTTGTAAGTTAACCGCCATGCCGTGAGGAAGCCCAATGAGGCGCATGTGTGTATTCTACAAGACAGCCAGCGTCCACCATCAGACACATGAGTGAGGAGCCTTCAGATGGCCCCAGCCCCTAGCTGTCACGTCACCTGCATGCCGTCTTCCTGCTGAGCCACCAAGCATCAAAATGCAGAGACACGCCATACTCATTGTACTTTTCCTGACTGTCTGAGCCCTGGAAGCTGGGAACACAATCATGATTATTGTTTGATACAGTACATCTGGGGTGGCTTGTTATGCAGCAGTAACAATTAGGACAATCACACGGTAGACTCAACAGAATTTGAAGCTCAAGAGCCATAAAGGTAGAAAACTATCCTTACTCACCCATGTCTCCTAAAAGTGCTGGAAAGAAACTAGACCGTTTCCTTACAGCACACACACAAATAGACTCAAAATGGATGAAAGACCTCCGGATGTTAAGACCTCCAGCAAAATCCTTGAGAACATACGCAGAAACCTCTTTGACCTCAGCCGCAGCAACTTCTTCCTAGAAACATCACCAAAGGCAAGGGAAGCAAGGGCATAAAGGAACTATTGGGACTTCATCAAGATAAAAATCTTTTGCACAACAAAAGAGTCAACAAAACCAAAAGACAACCCACTGAATGGGAGAAGGTATTTGCAAATGACATATCAGATAAAGGGCTAGTATCCAAAATCTATAAAGAACTTATCACACTCAACACCCAAAGAACAAATAATCCAATCAAGAAATGGGCAGAAGACAGGAGCAGACATTTCTGCAAGGACATTCAGATGGCCAACAGACACATGAAAAAGTGCTCAGCGTACCTCGGCATCAGGGAAATACAAATCAAAACCACAGTGAGATACCACCTCACACCAGTCAGAATGGCTAAAATTAACCAGTTAGGAAAAGACAGTCATTGGCAAGGATGCAGAGAAAGGGGGACCCTCGTACACTGTTGGTGGGAATGCAAGCTGGTGCAGCCACTCTGGAAAACAGCTTGGAGTTTCCTCAAAAAGTTGAAAATAGAGCTACCCTATGACCCAGCAATTGCACTACTGGGTAATTACCCTAAAGATACAAATGCAGTGATCTGAATGGGCATGTGCACCTGAATGTTTATAGCAGCAAAGCTCACAATAGCCCACAATAGCCAAACTACTGAAAGAATCTAGATGTCCATCAACAGATGAATGGTTTAAGAAGATGTGGTAGAGGGGCACATGGGTGACAATTGCAGGCTCAGTCATTTAGCGTCTGTTTTCACCTCAGGTCATAATCCCAGGATCCTGGGATCAAGCCCCACATTGGGCTCCCTGATCTGCGGGAAGCCTGCTTCTCACTCTTCTGCTCCCGCAACTTGTGTTCCCTCTCTCTGTCAAATAAATAAATTTTTTTAAAATATATTTTTAAAGATTTTATTTATTTACTTGGCAGACGGAGATCACAAGTAGGCAGAGAAGCAGACAGAGAGAGAGGAGGAAGCAGGCTCCCCGCTGAGCAGAGCCCGATGCAGGGCTCCATCCCAGGACTCTGGGATCATAACCTGAGCAGAAGACAGAGGCTTTAACCCACTGAGCCATCCAGGTGCCCCATCAAATAAATAAATTTTTAAAATCTTTTAAAAAATCATTAAAAAAAAGAATATGTGAGATTTTTTTACACATACCACGTGTGTGTAGGTGTGTGTGTGTGTGTGTATAATGGAATGCTATGCGGCCATCAAAAAACCTGAAATCTTGCCATTTGGAATGATGTGGATGAAACTAGAGGGTATTATGCTAAGCAAAATAAATTGATCTGAGAAAGACAGTTATCATATGATCTCTCTGATATGAGGAATTGGAGAAACAAGACAGGGGATCATAGGGGAAGGGAGGGAAAAATGAAACAAGATGAAACCAGAGAGGGAGACAAACCATAGGAGAATCTTAATCTCAGGAAACAAACAGGTTTGCTGGAGGAGAGGGAGTGGAGGGTAGGATAGGAGGGCTGGGGTGGCTGGGGGATGGACGTTGGGGAGGGCATGTGCTGTGTGGAGTGCTGTGAATTGTGTAAGACTGATGAGTCACAGACCTGTACCCCTGAAGCAAATAATACGTTATATGTTAAAAAAGAAAAAAAAAAGAACAACGCAAAAAATAAAATAAAAGTGCTGGGAAACTCAATCTAATTTTATTTTATTCATTTTTTTTTAAGATTTTTATTTATTTGACAGAGAGAGAGAAATCACAAGTAGGCAGAGAGGGGAGGAAGCAGGCTCCCTGCAGAGCAGAGAGCCACCGGACATGGGGCTCGATCCTATGACCCTGGGATCGTGACCTGAGCCGAACGAAGGCAGAGGCTCTAACCCACTGAGCCACCCAGGCGTCCCTCAATCTAATTTTAAAAGGAGCATTGGGAAAGCACCAGGGTTGAATCCTGGGTAAAATTATAAGAACAAGGACAATAAGTAGCAAAATAATATTCCTACAAATAATAAAAGCGTGCCAGAAAAACATGTCCCCAAAAGAGATAGAAACAGTAACTTAATATTTCAAAAACAAATTAGAGAAAATTTTAAAATGTGATAGAAGTTGTGAAATGACATAAAACGAAGTTAGAGAAACTCAGAAGTGATGAGGAAAAAAAGAAAAAAAGTGGGGAAAAGTGATGATAAAAGTCAGAAAACAACTAAATATAAAATAGACACCGTTTCGGAAATGAGGATGAAAAGAGAAAAAACAGAAGAGAGAAGAACCACAATAGATAATATTCTAAGAGAAAAATGAGATGGAAAGGAAGGCATTTTACTTTACTTTTTCAAGATTTTATTTGTAAGTAATCTCTGTCCCACATGGGGCTTGAACTCACAACCCCAAGATCAAGAGTCACATTCCCTGCTGACTGAGTCAGCCAGATGACCCGAGAGGAAAGTATCTTATCATATAAAAATAAAACCAAGGGATAAAAGAAGGGTACGTGATAGACTCCGCACAGAGAAAAGGAAGATTCACCATCCATGTAATAGAAATCCACAAAGAACCATAAAGAGAACCAAAACAATGGAACAGAACAAATACCCAAAGCTAGAATTCAAAAAACTGTTCCTCGCAGAGAGCCTGGCCTAAAATTTCATGCTGAGGAGGCGAGCGGTACATCTGGGCAAAACAGCCCAGAGACTCAAATCTGGTAAGACTGCTGGGCTTTGAAGAAAGAAAAAGGGGCACCTGGCTGGGTCTGTCTGAAGAGGATGCGGCTCTTGATCTCGGGCTTGTGGGTTCGAGCCCCCATGTAGGGTGCAGAAATTACTCAAAAATAAGTTTGTTTTTGTTTTTGTCTTTTAAAGATTTTATTTATTTAAGAGAGACAGAGAGAACCCAAGTGGCGGGGGCGAGGGCAGAGAGAGAGAGAGAAAGAGAAGCGAACTCCCCGCTGAGCAGGGAGCCCGATGCGGGGCTCCATCCCAGAACCCTGAGATCATGACCTGAGCCGAAGGCAGATGCTTAACCAACTGAGCCACCCAGGTGCCCCTAAAATCTTAAAAAAAGAAATCTTAAAAAAAGAAAAAGAAAAACAGAGGGAATCCAAGCAAACCATTCCAAACAGACCACTCCACTGATGAAAGAAAAAACAAACTGTCACCTGACTTTCTACATCTATGCTTTATGCCAGAAGACAATGTAATGTTTAATATGAGACAATACGGGGCGCTTGGGTGGCTCAGCGGTTTAGGCCTCTGCCTTCTGCTCAGGTCATGATCTCAGGGTCCTGGGATTGAGCCCCATGTTAAGCTCTCTGCTCAGCAGGGAGCCTGCTTCCCCCTCTCTCTCACTGCCTGCTGCTCTGCCTACTTGTGATCTCTGTCAAATAAATAAATAAAATCTTAAAAAAAAAAAAGGGATATACAGTATTTCGGGACACGTGAACCACAGATTTAACACTGAGTGACACTGACCATCAGGTTTACGAGTCAAACTATTCCGAAGATGGAAGAGCCTGAGAAATACCGTTCCCGTGAACTCCTTCTGGATAATCCACTAGACAACTGACACCGGAAAATCGAAAAGATTGGTGCATCATTGGCATTAAGTCTTGTGAAACGGAACCTCCATGATGACTTCGCTATGACCTGAAACCCTCCTGAGCACAGCCCCCCTCCCACATTCTTTCCTTTTGTTTCACCACACCTTTAAGCCCACAGGAGTTGGGGGGGGCCCGTGGCTGACGCTGTCCTTGATCTGCCCTGGAGATACATTCTTCTTTTGGGTAGTCTTAAGGGAGGTGGGGTTGCAGAAGATCTACTCCCTCTGCAGCCACCCCCTTAATGAACCATTTCTTGTCCAGCTGGACTTGTTGGCTTTTTTCTTTGGTTTTAGGGCTCCTTGGGCTGTTGGGAGTTCATTTTGCACATACCTCTTTTTCCAGAACACCAGGTAGTAATCAAAGAAGGAATCATATCACCATTTTGCATCCCTTGTAAGTTAAAGGATCTGGGCATTGGTCAACTATGACTGCTAATATTGAGGAAAGGTAGTTGGAAGGCAGGCAAGCAGGGACAAGACCCCGCCCTAAGAGGAAACCACCCTGAAGAGGATTTTACACTGCTCTGGAAGGAGCCCTCCACCCTTTCCCATGTGATAGATAGGTGACAAAAACCTGCTTGGATGACAGGCCCAGGGAGGGTCAAGCAGATTAAGATAGTTGGCCAACAAGCCCATTAAAACTAGACTTAGAAACTCCAGTGGCAACCCACTTGGGTCCCCTGCCTCCTCGGGAGCTTTGTACTCTCGCTCAATAAAATTTGCTGCCCTTGCTCTGTCTGGTCTACCTCTTCAATCTTCAAAGTGGCGTGACCAAGAACCCTGGGCACCAAGGGAGAAAAAAAAATCCTTTAGCAATATCACAAAAAGAAAGATCACCAGACACCATGCATCTCCTGATGGACAGATTAGTTTTGCAAAAAAGAAGCAGAAGAAGAGGAAGAGGAGAAGAAATAAACCTGAATCTCGTCAAGCCTATAATCTGAACAACTAATTTAAGGAAATACAAGAGACAAAGGAACATTGCTAAAGGGATAACCATCAAGATGGACAAGAATCCAGATGATGGAAATTTCTACAATGGGAGACCCTAGTTCTTCAACAACAGCAACTGAATAAAAAATTGCGAGGAAGAAAAAAAGAGATGGATGGGAAACTTGCTAATTAAAAGAAATTAAACTAAAAACATGACATCAAAGAGGCATGTGAATCGAACACATGTACGAACTCTATGAACTCTGATAACGTATTTGATGGCTTAAGGAAATACGGTTACGTTTTAGAGATGGGATAATGGGGTTTTTAAAGAGAATCCTTGTCTTATAGAGGTACCCAGTGGAATAGTTACAGATGACCTGGGATGCCTGCTGTGTGGGTTTTCCTTCCAGATAATCTGAAGAGGAGGAAGGAGGGGGGCAGTGTAGAAGAACCAGGATCGGCCTCGTAGTGATCGTTATCCAAGCTAGAGGCACAGGCTGATGTGTACATCAGGCTCAGTATACTATTCTATTTGGGATATATTTGAACTTCAGTCGAAAGTTCCATGAAAGGCTTTCTATTTCTGCTGATACTTGATGTCAGCCAGAATGAGGGAAGCAGGACAGACAGAGCAGACAGACCGTGCAGGTGAAGAGCTGAAGGGAAGACAGCTGCTTGGAGCAAAGGTGGGGTGTGGGGGTGGCCCCAGCGGGGCAGCCTGGAGAGTCGGTCTCGGGTCTCCTTAACACTAAACAGCTTAACCAGTTTTGAGGAGCAGTGGGGAGAAATGGCAGGATTTCAAGCAGAAGAGTGGCACAACGAAATTTTTACTTTAGGGAGGTCATTGCGGATATGGAGCAGAGGAGAGCTAAGCAGGGAAGGCTGGACAGGCACCCAGTTTGGGTCCAGGCAAAGAGCTGATGGGGGCTTGGACAAGAGAGTGGCTGTGGGGATGGAGACAGGTGGGTGTTGTCAAGATTACGTTAGGAGGTGGAGTGAGTGGGGTCTCGTGACTGACCAGATGGGGGGAGGGGAGAGCCCAGCAGTGGGGAGGCGGAAGGCCCACCGGTAGCAGACCCTGTTCTAAGCCTTTCACATTAATGAGCTAATTTCACCTTCTCACAAACTCTTAGAGGAAGATGGTTGTCTCACCTGGATTCTTATCAAGCAAAGCCTAAGAGGCCAAGGGCTAGTGCCTACTGCTTGTGAGGAAGTGGCCACGGGGAGCAGGAGGGAGGGACAGACAGTGGAGCAGGGAAGGAGGCAGAGTTGATAATAAAGCTGCGTGACCCAAGTCGCTACCTGTAGAGCTGATGAATGAATGTCCCATCCCCTGGGAATATCCTTCAAGAAAGGTACATAAAATGTACCTCGGAACCGTTGGACCAGGGTAAAAAGGAGGCCGAATCTATCCACTAGCTCCTGTTGGCCATGTCTACTCCACTAGGCTTCCCCCGCCAAGCAGACACTTCTTACTGACACAGGAGCAGACACCAAGCAGAGCCCCCGGCATCCCACACTTTGTTGGCCTCGGAGAAGCCCCAGGACAGGAGGCCAGAGCACGTAGCATGGACAAGACCAGGGGTTGCCGGGTTGCCCCCAAGTGAGGCTGGTCATAGTCCATGCAGAGCTAGTTGCCACTGCACTCGCCAGAATGAATAACAGCAGAGGCCAAGGGCATCCAAAGTCACCCTTAAGAGGTGTCCGATCCCCCTTCATCATTGATGTCACCACCCTCATTATCCTCGTTTTACAGGGGAGAAAACTGACACCCACAGAGCTCACCAACTAGTCAATAGCAGAGCCAAGACTCAAGTGCATCTGTAAAATAGGGCCGTACTGGGCTGGGCAATGTGGGTACTTAGCACTGTGCCCAGCACAGAGGGTGAGAGTGCTTACTGACTCGCTCCCGTCATTATGCTGTGGTGGGCTCCCCTTTATCCTCAGGCCCGGAGCTATGGACCAGCAGCTCTGCAGGACCTTGGTTTCCCAGCCTTGAACATAGGCTTCTGGCCACCCACATTTCCCTAGCAGATGAACAAATGCCTGTCATTCTCTCCTTTCTTTGGATCTTTTTTTGCTTTTTTAAGATTTATTTATTGGGGGCGCCTGGGTGGCTCAGTGGATTAAAGCCTCTACCTTTGGCTCAGGTCATAATCTCAGGATCCTGGGATTGAGCCCTGCATCAGGCTCTCTGCTCAGCGGGGATCCTGCTTCCTCCTCTCTCTCTGCCTACTTGTGATCTCTCTCTGTCAAATAAATAAATAAAATCTTTTTAAAAATATATTTATTAATTTTAGAGAGGGGGAGAGAAAGGGAGGGCATGCACTTGGGCACTCATGGAGGTAGGGAGGAGCAGAGGGAGAGGGAGAGGATCTCAAGCAGGCTCCCCGCTGAGTAGGGAGCCCTATGTGGGGCTTGATCTCATGACCCTGAGATCATGACTAGAGCCGAAACCAAGAGTCAGACACTTAACCAACTGAGCCACCCAGGTACCCCTGGATCTTTTTTTCTTTTTCTTTTCTTTTTCCTTTTTTTTTTTTTAAAGTAATCTCTATACCCAATGTGGGGCTTGAATTCACAAGCCCAGATCAAGGTTCATGCTCTACCCACTGAGCCAGCCACGTGTGCCATGGGATCTTGATTGGAAACTGGGTCAGCAGGCCAGTCCTGAAGCCCTGGAGGGCTCAGCCCACTTGGTGTCTCTCTCTGGGGTCAGCTTGGGAAGTGGGGGGTTGTGGGCTGATGGGATGCTATCCAGAGATTTCTTCAGAGGGAAGCCAAGGGGCCCAGTTTCTGTGGTAACCAGAATGCCTTCCAGGGGCTGCAGAAGAGCACAAAGGCACATCTGACTTTCCCATAGGCCAGCAGCTGGGTCCAAGCTGAGCAGGAGTCTGCCACTGTGGCTGTGGAGGGGGGACTTTATACCAGGGTAGTCAGGTCAGTAACCCCCACTCCTCTAGAGCACTTTGAACAGGCTCTACTGCCATGCTCGGAAAGACCCCAGGTACCCACCCTACACTCAATTCCCTTTGCTTGAAACTTTCCAGGTGGATGGTGGGAGGAAGGAGCATGACTGGTTGTCACCTTCCCTTGCAGCTTCTCTCCCTGGGAAACCCACCGGGAAAGCCTGGGATTGGGGAACTGGGGTTCCAACCCTGAGTGCCTCCACCTGGCTCCATCCACCGTGGAAACTCTGAGCCTTGCTTTCTTTGGCAGGACAGCGGGACCAAAAAAGCACCCACTTTGCAGACCTGTGTCTGAACCTAGGCTTTGGCCCTGAATTCATTCAACAAAATGTGTTGAGTACCCACCGAGGGCTGTCGGGGTCCTGGGTGCTGGGGTGTGGCTGTGACCAGAGCGCATGACTAACTCCCTGACCTCGGAGGCCTTAGTTTATGAGAGCCACAGGCCATAAGCAAATCATATCATGGAATGAAGAGGAATGTGGTGTGCTGTGTTGGCCAGCAGAGGGTAGGGCTGTGGAGAAATAGAACCCAGGGCAAAGGACAGAGGATTTATGGCTGGGGGCGCAGGGTGGAGGGGACAGAGGGAGACTACTTTAGATAATGCGCCCCAAAGGAGCTTTGGGTTGGGTGAAGCTCCTGGCCCAAATCCAAGCCTCCGTTTCCTCATCTGGACCCCCCGTAGAAGCATGCCCACCTCCCAAGGATGTTGTGAGCATCAAATAACCACAAAACCTTCACCACACAGAGTAGATCTTGCCAGAAAGAAGGATCTATTTCAGCCACCAGTAAGCAAAGGACAATGTAGCAAATAAGTTCAACCAGTTTCTGATTTTATTTTATGATGAAGCCTTTTTTTTCTTTTTTTAGGGTTTTCGTGTAAATCGAGGCGCTAACCACTCATTAAATAAGTGGAAGTCTGCCGAAAGCTAACCAGTTGGAGCTATGTCTGTTCTCGGTAAGGCCTCAGTGATACACTAGATTTCCTCCTTCTGGGGGAGCTGGGGCTCATCTTGTGGCTGTTAGGGGAGCAGCATGGTGAAAGCTGAGTTTTAGCAGAGAAGTATGGCGGGCACACAAAGGGTCTCAAGTCTTCCTCGAGGCAGGAAAGCGTGCAGCATGTTATGCTGCCAACCCAGGCTGGTCGGGAAAGGCCGCATTCCCACAACTGTACACGGACCTTCACCAGAGGTTATCCCAAGCCCCAGTGGCCTCCCTGCAGCTTCCTGAGCCTCGCTGTTGAAAGGTCAGCCTCACACGCAGCACTAGCCCATCTCCTTTGAGAAGAGATAGCACAAGCGTACTTCCAGGATAACCGACTCTAGTTCAGTGGTAGAGAGGAGGCAGGTGCAGGAAATCCAGAGGCCTCAGTCCCTCTCTTACCCCGGTTTTGGTTCCATAGCACTGAGCCCTGACTTTAATTTGCAAGAGACTTCTGGCTACAGGGCATCGCCTGCGTGCACGTCAAAGGGGCTATCTCGAAGTCTGAGCGTCTGCTGGGGACTTGGTCAGGCTTCCAAATGACAGGCTGCCAGGCTAAGTGGTGACTGGGATGGCTATAAATAATCCAAGGCCAAGGTTGGGGGGTGAGGGACGTCATCTCCCCTTGGAGAGCGGGGGCAGCTCCAGACATGGACTTGGCAGGATGCTGGTGGAAGGGCCACACTCCCTTTAGCATGCAGCTCTGTGGTCAGAGGGCAGCCACAAGCAGGGCTGTCCCGAGTCTCTGTGGGAGTGCCAGCCCCTCCCGGAGGCCCTCTGCACCCCAGCCCTGCCTTACCTGCCTTCCCCTCAGCCTCGACAGCTGAGAGCCACTTGTCCAGAGATAATCTAGGCAAGAAAGAAGATTTAAACCCCCGGGATTTAAAATGTTCTAGAAAGGTGGAACCGTGCACACAGTCGGCTACCATTTGCATGAAAACATGGGCTGGGGAGAAATATATATTTGGGTTACCCCTGGACAAAATTATCTAGAAAATAATAATGTTAGTTGCCTCCAGGAAGGGAAACTGGGTATGGCTAGGGAACAGGTAGATGGAAAATCTTTATGTTTTTCTTTTGCTTCCTGTAGAGACAGACTCAGAAAAGAGCGGGTGAGGAAGAAGAGGGCATGGGGGTATGTCTTAGATCCAACAATGCCATTGCTAGGAATTTATCCCAAGAGATTACTGGTCAAGTGCACAAAGATTTGTGCAAAAAGATTTTTTTTTTTTTTAAAAGATTTTACTTGGGAGGGGGCAGAGGGAGAAGGAGAAGCAGATTCCCCGCTGAGCAGGGAGTGTGACGTGGGGCTCAATCCTCAGACCCAGAGATTATGCTTTGGTCGGAGGCAAAGGCAGACGCTTAACTGACTGAGCCACCCAGGCGACCCCCCCACAACAATTTTATACAGTGTTGTTTGTGTCCTGAACTGGGATTAGGAAAACACATGATATGTATCCACGGGAAACTATGCAGTTCTTTTTTTTTTTTTTTTTTTTTTAAGATTTTATTTATTTATTTGACAGAGATCACAAGTAGGTAGAGAGGCAGGCAAAGGTGGAGGGGGGTGGGGGGAGCAGGCTTCCTGCTGAGGCAGAGAGCCCAATGCAAGGCTCGATCCCAGGACCTTGATCCCAGGACCTTGGGATCATGACCTGAGCCCAAAGCAGAGGCTTTAACCCACTGAGCCACCCAAACACCCCAACTATGCAGTTCTTGAAAAGGGCAATTTACAAATGATGGATTTACAAACGATGATGTGGGAAGACATTCCCACATCCTTGCTGAGGGGGAGAGGCATGAAATAAAAGCAGTGTGGACTGTATGACCCCATCCACATGAGATTGCTGTTAAGTCCCCCAACATACGGGATTTTGTGAGGACAGCCTGAACAGACCAAGACGGAAGGCCAGCCCAGCCCATCTGCGACCCTTGGTAGCTGCTCACAAGGAAGCCGCCCATTTTAACCTTCACAGCCTCTTGTGGGTCAGTTGTTCCTCGGGCTGAGAACGCCATCCTGCCTCTGCCCACCGGCCTGCTCAGCTTCCAGACTCTGCCTGGAGACACAGGTGAGCCCAACCTCACTCCCTCACAGGAAGGAGAGCTTTCTGTGGCCCGCCTGGGCTCAGGAAGGCTTCGGGGTGGGGAGCAGGCAGGGAGGGAGGTGAATGACCCCATTCAAAAGGAGGAAGCAGTGCCCCCTCCGTGGGAGAATCAGCCCAGAAGCAGGAAGGAGCCTGGTGTGGTCCGGGTGTGGTGAGGAGACCAGAGAGGGCACAGGGCTCCTCCCAGGAAGAGGATCTTGGAGTTGGAAAATCTGGTCAAGGGAGGGGGGCAACCAGCAGCTCTGGGCTTCCCACCGATTTCTTCTGCTAGTGCTGCCATCACAGCTGATCACCAGCTGATGAAGTCATCCTTGCGCAGTGCTATGGGCTGAAGTCCCCCCTGGGGCTCCCTCCTTAAAATCCAGGTGGCCGCCAGGCTGCCTCCTGGTCTGGAAGCCCCAGGGGAGAAACCATGTCCCCCTCCCACAGTCCTTGGCTCCCCGCCTCCGTGTCCATCTTCAAAGCCTACAGTGTCACATCTCTGTGACCCTACTTCCAAGGCCACCTCTTGCTCTGACCACAACCAGAGAAGGTTCTCTGCTGTTTGGGACTCACATGGTGAGATGGGGCCCAAGCAGACCACCCAGGACTGTCCCCCTCCCTCAAGGCCACTAACCCTCATCACCTCTGCAAAGCCCTTCTGCCTGGTAGGTACCATCCATAGGGGACTGCGTCGTGGACATCCTGGGGGGGACACAGTGCCCCCAGCCACACCGTCTCACTCAGCCTCTTCTGTCCCACCAGGGTAAGCCTCGGGTTTTATGAAGGAGAAAGGGGAGCAGACAGTTTAAAGACCGATGGAGCCCAGTGCTGGGGGCCCTTGGGGACACACACACTCATCCTCTATCTGGTGTGGGGCAGGGGGTGGGGCGGTAAATTGGTGCAACCCCTTAGGGAAGTATTTGACAGCAGGTACTAAAATGTTCTATCCATGTACCCCCTCCATGGAATTAACCATCCTACTTCCAGGTACGAATCACACAGAAACACAGCAAGCCTGGAACCACCCCTGAGAGGTGCAAGTATGCAAGTATGTACTTACAGATTTAGATGCAAGTGTTTTTGGCAACACTGTCATGCCGAAAATCATGTGCATACATGTAATGGGATTCTACGCAGTGATTTAA
This sequence comes from Mustela nigripes, assembly GCF_022355385.1. Lineage (NCBI taxonomy): Eukaryota > Metazoa > Chordata > Mammalia > Carnivora > Mustelidae > Mustela > Mustela nigripes. Next base: position 138,026,507 of record NC_081560.1, on the reverse strand, counting down.
AAGGATAAAGTAGATCTATAAACATGGAACTGAAAAAATGTCCATGATATATACTGAGCGAAAAAAAAGATCAATATTAATAGCCTAATCCCATCTTTGAAAAGAAAGGGAAAAGTGTCTTCAGCTGAGTACTTTCTGTAAACTCACATGTAAAGCTGGGTGTAGGGGCGACTGGGTGGCTCACTCGGTTAAGCGTCTGCGTTTGGCTCAGGTCATGATCCCGGGGTCCTGGAATCGAGTCCCGCGTCCTGCTCCTTGCTTAACATGGAGTCTGGTTCTCCCTCTCCATCTGCCTTTCCCCCTGCATGTGTTCTCTCTCTCTCTCTCTCTGGAAAGAAAGAAAGAGAAGAAAGGAAGGAAAGAAAGAAAAGAGAAGAAAAGAAAAAAAAAGAAAAGAGAAAGCAAGTTGGGTCTAGATACCCCAGGACCCCAGGTAGGATTGGAGGAGACTATGCCCCAAAACCTGGTAACTGGTTAGAAATGGGTGGGAACAGGGGACAGACAGGTGGGCAAAATGGAAAATTTCACTTCTTACTGTATAATTTGTAGAGGGCTGGGATTTGGGGTGACTTTTGAACCATTTTTTCCCTAGTTTTGAGCCTTAAGGGAAAAATCAGGGACACTTAGTTCAGGCCCCCATGAGGGGCTCTGAGACGGTGTGTGTCCAGGACGGGTAGGGGATGGGCCCAGGAGGCACTCCTGTGGGAGCGCCCATCTCCGTCACTCTGCACGACTGACAGAGGACTCTGGGTCTTCCATACTCCGGAGAGCAGGCGGTGGGAACCTGTTCCATGTGGGCCCCGCACTACTCCAAGGCCCCCATGGAGGGTGGCCCAGGTGGTCCTCTGAGTCACGAGTCTTGGACGGAAACAGGGGCTTCGTGCCCCACCCTCTCCTCTGACTCCTCCTGACAGTCACTGGACCCTTTATGCCTCAGTTTCCCTATCTTAAATGGGAATGAGTAGATACAAAACCAAAATCCACTGCATAAAATACAAAACAAAAAAATATGCAAAACCAAAAATCCACTGTATAAAAATTTTTATTAATTAAAAAAAATGCACACAAATTATAAAAAAAAACAAAACAAAACTAGGATATCTTCCAGAACATCCTCAGTGGTTCTCAGGAGCAGGACTAGGGGTGATATTTCTTTCCTTCTTTCCTTGTTCCCAACAAGGAACGGGAAACCGTGGTATTGTTTTTCAACTGCCTGACCCAAAGTAACTCATAATAATGCCTTGGGAAAATGTGTAAGGGACTCTGCAAAGGGGAGGTGGAGAGGCCGTAGGGAGGGAGGAGAGTGAGCAGGCCAGACTGAAACAGCCACACATTTCCCTCGCCAGGGATAGAGAGTGTCTGGGCAACCTCCTCCCTCCCCAGGACAGCGATCCACGCCCCACACTCAGCAGCTACAGCAGATCACGGCCCTGAGAGAGGACTGGCAGCCAAAGAGTATGGGACTGGGGCCTCAGGATTTTGCTTCTCTGCCTCCCCAGGTCCTTCGTGTGGTGGCCGTGTGAGCAACTATTCAAGCCCGTGTCCACATTCACTGGCAGACTGGCCACCTGGATATCTCCCCGCATATCTGCCCATGACAGAACAGTGGGCTCCTGAGAAATGTCTGTGGAAGGAACGTAGGACCCTTACCCACCATCTGTTCCTGTGGGGTGGTGCAACTTGCCCAAGGTCATTCCAGATCCTTCAGCCTGTGAAGGAACAGAACCCAGTCCCGAGCCAGCCTACGTGCTGGGCTCTGTATCTCCATATCGCCTTCAGTCCTGACACTCGAGGGGTGAGCACTGTTATCATTGGCTTTATAGGCAGGGACAGCAGGGCTCAGGAAGATGAGGCAATTTATCCAAAGCCACACAGCAAGGGAAAGGCTGAGTCAGACACTAACCCTGGTGTTACTCTGGCTTGGTGGCTATTGGACCAGCCCAGAAAAGGTCAGTGATTTGCCCAAGGTCACATAGCTGGGGGTCAGATCTAGTCCAGAGCCAAGCCATCTGCTTCCTTACCAGAAAGTGGACCCAGGCCTAGCAAGGTGAATGTAAGTCCAAAATCCCCACAAAATCAACTCACAACTATGGGACAGGGTATTGTGGCTTGACTGAGAACATAAGACAAGATTTAAGGGCTTAAATTGGCATCATCTCTGATTGGTCAGCAGGGTGAGGGGGCTTCTAGATGGGCTCCCTGACTGTATTAATAGGAGCACGGTGTGCAGAGCAAACGAGGTGGCAGATGCTCTCTGGCCTTCATCTCCCAGACACCAGGTGGGCTGGGTACCGTTCTGGACATCACCCCTTAAGAGAGATATTGATAGGAATGTGTCCAGGGGGAACGAAGTGACGTGAAAGATCAGATAAAGGGCAATAAGTGGGATCAGGATGGGGATCCACAGGGACCTCGGCCTCTGACTTCCACAGGGATTGTTGTGGGAAGGAGTGCAGGCTGCCCAGAGACAGAGAGACACCCACATGCAGAAGGTGCAGATTTCAGCTCAAAACGAGGAATTGGGGCTTGAATTCAACGAGGGGCTTGAATTCTTGTTCCATCAGAACAGCCCCGTGACAGAGCAGGCTGCATGGAAGGCGCCAAGTTCCTGTCACTGACCCTGATGAGGCACAGGACAGATGTCCGGGCTGAGTGTGGAAGGGGAAGACTGAGACAGTTCTCGGTGTCTCATGTCAGCTGACCCACCCACCGGGGCTCAGGGCTTCTGACTCAGGTGAGGTCCTAGCAACGCTCCAGGGGACAGTAAATACGGCCCCTTCCTCTGCCACAACCCTGCACCAGCAGTTCTGACCTGATGGTCCACTCCTTATGTCATCTCTGTTAGCCCAGCAGTCACACAGAGCTTGTCCCCACTCAATCTTAAATGGCTTCCCTGTCCCTGAGCAAACTCCTACTCCTCCCTGCCTTCCCAGGCAAGCAGAACCTGGCTGCTGCCCCGCCTGCCCCTTCCTGGCCCGTCTCCCTTTAGCTCACTCAGCTCCACACCTTGGACTCTTTTCTCGGGGTGAAATTCACATAACACGGGCTCAGTCATTTTCAAGTGCGCACGTCAGTGGCACTTAGTACATTCACAAGGTTGTGCACCCGTCACCCCTGTGTATTTCCAAAACATTCCATCACCATGGAGGGAAACCCCACATGCACGAAGCAGTCCCTCCCCCTGCCCCACCTCATCCCTGCAATTTGCTTTCTGTCTTCGTGGATTTGCCTAGCTTGGATGTTTCGTAAAAATGGAATCCTATACCATGTGACCTTTTGTGATTGAACTCTTGCACTTAGCATGATTTTTTTGAGGTTCATCCATGTAGCATGAATGTAGCATGTATGTAGCAGCCTCTTCACGGCTGAGTAGTATTCCAGTGAAACGGGCCTCCTTCAGGCATGGAGGGCGCCATGTTTTTACTCACCGCCAAGCTTTTGTACAGACTGCTCTGCCTGAAACTCTCCTTTTCCCATGATCACCTCATGAACTCCTACACCTTCTTTACATTTCTTTCTTTCTTTTTTGAAAGATTTTATTTTTAAGTAATCTCCACACCCAACATGGGGCTTGAATTCATAAATCCAAGGTCAAGAGTCGAGTGTTCCACTGACTGATCCAGCCAGGAGCTTTACGTTCATTCTTTACGTTTCTTTTTTTTTTTTTTTTAAAGATTTATTTATTTATTTGACAGAGATTACAAGTAGGCAGAGAGGCAGGCAGAGAGAGAGAGGAGGAAGCAGGCTCCCTGCTGAGCAGAGAGCCCGATGCGGGACTCGATCCCAGGACCCTGAGATCATGACCTGAGCCGAAGGCAGCGGCTTAACCCACTGAGCCACCCAGGCGCACTTTACGTTTCTTTCTTGATTGCCAGGAGGGAGTCCTAGGCCCCTCTCTCAGGTGTCCCAAGAGCAGCTGTTATCCTTCACAGCCCCTAAACTGTGTTCTGGTTCTTCTTTTTCACCTGGTGGATTTTGCTGCTGGCATATCTCCCCCCATTAGACTGGAAACCCCATGTGGGCAGGGCGTAGGCCTTTCTCCCTCATCACTGTGACCTCAGTGACTACTACAGTATCTGGCACTTTGCAGGTGCTCAGACATTTTTTTCTTCATTAAATGAATGACTGAATGCTATTGTTAAGCACCTACTAGCCACTAAAAATTTTATATACTTCAGGCTTTCCCAGAGCCAAGACAGTAGTGGCCAGAGTTGGCGTCCAATAACTTTATAGGTTTTTGCTGCTCAATTCTGCATCCTCTTCAGCCCCTCTGGGTTTAATGGTCTGGGGTGTCCCCTCCCTAGGGGCGTATGTGGAAGCTTACATGGGAGCTGGTGGAGATAACTTAGCCTGCTAACGGGGTACTCCAGGCATCATTATTGTGGGTAGCTCTATAAGGTCTCGCTTGCCCCAGCTTGGCTCTTCCTGGTCCCCTGTCCCATTGCCTGGGTACCTGGCTGCGTGTGAGGTTTCAGGTTGGGAGTCGGGTTTCTCACGGGTTAGCCCGGCAACTGTTGTCTTCTTCTGTCCTCTTGTGGTAAGTCTCGGGTTAGCAAGAGCCCGTTTCCTTGATTTCCGGATGCTATGCTGCAACTGGCCACCAGAGGGCAGGGTTCTCAACACTCACCCACACAATACTTCTCGCACACAAGCCCAACTTTTTTTTTTTTTTTTTAATTTTTTATAAAGATTTTATTTAGGGGCGCCTGGGTGGCTCAGTGGGTTAAAGCTTTTGTCTTTGGTTCAGGTCATGATCCCGGAGTCCTGGAATCAAGCCCCACAGAGGGCTCTCTTCTCAGCGGGGAGCCTGCTTCCTCTTCTCTCTCTGCCTGCCTCTCTGCCTACTTGTGATCTCTGTCAAATAAATAAATAAAATCTTAAAAAAAAAAAAAATTGAGCATCAAAAAAAAAAAGATTTTATTTATTTGAGAGACAGAGACCACAAGTAGGCAGAGAGGCAGGCAGAGAGAGAAAGGAGGAAGCAGGCCTGCTGCTGGGCAGGGAACCCGACGAGGGGCTCAATCCCAAGACCCTGGGATCATGACCTGAGCAGAAGGCAGAGGCCTTAACCCACTGAGCCACCCAGGCACCCCAAGCACAGCTTTTTAAAAAGTAGATTATTTTCCAACAGCTTTATTGAGCTATAATTTTTGTATTTTAAACACTTCACCCATTCAAAACATCCAATATTTTTTAGTATACTCATACAGGTCTGCAACTGAAATAAAATTTTGGAACACTTTCATGGCTTCAAAAAGAACCCTCCCCAACCCTTAACTGTCCCTTCCTCCATTCCCACCCCACCCCCAGCCCCAGGCAACGACTAATCTGCTATCTCCATAGAGTCGTCCATTCTGGACATTTCATATAAATGCTATCATCCCGTATATGGTCTTTGTGACTGGCTTCTGTCACTTAGCAGAATGTTTTCAGAGTTCCTCCATGGTGTAGCATGGATCAGAAATTCATTCCTCTTTATTGCAAAATCATCTCTTCTTGCATGAAGATACCAAATTTTACTTATGCATCCACGAGCTGATGAACGTTCAGATGTTGCTACTCTCGGCCCTTATCAGGAATGCTCTTGTGAACACTTGTGCTTGGGTTTTTATGCAAATACATGTCTTCATTTCCCTTGGGTGTATATATTTAGGAGTGGGATTGTTTCTCTTTCTGTTTAACAATTTCAGAAACTGCCAGACTTTTTCCCACAGCAGCTGTCCCATTTTACATTCCTGCCCGCAGTGGATGGTGAGGGTTCCAAGTTCTCCACGTCCCTGCCAACACTGATTTTTATTAGCGCCACCTCGGTGGATGTGAAGTGGGGGCCCTTTGCGTCCCTTTCCAAAACAAACATTTTAAAATGCTCCCTTGCAATTTTCAAATTAGATGCATCGATTAGTGGTTCTCAGACTTTTGGTGTTGGGACACCTCAACAGTCTTAAGAATTACTAAGGACCGAAATACCTATGAATCATCTAAAAATAACAATAAGCCCATGCATGTAATGGGTTTCTTATACAGAAAACAAAATATTTTTATGAAATATATCCATAAAATGAAATATATGTATGAAAAATGAACATACTTTTACCAAAACTGTCTACATTTCCACAACATCCAACAAATTTAGGGGGAGGAGCAGGGGTGTTCTTTACTTTTGTCAATCTCTTTAATGACTATCTTCATAGAAGACTGCAGGAGCCTTGTATCTGCTTCTGTACTGTCCATTGTGATACGGTGTTCTGACTGAGGAAATTCTGCCCTCACAGATAATGTAGTTGGAAAAGAGAGGAGTGGGTTTTTTTTTTTTTTCCAAGATTTTATTTATTTATTTGACAGAGACACAGCGAGAGAGGGAACACAAGCAGGGGGAGTGGGAGAAGGAGAAGCAGGCTTCCCGCTGAGCAGGAAGCCGGGTGCAGGCTCGATCCCAGGACCCTGAGATCATGACCTGAGCCGAAGGCAGACACTTAATCAACTGAGTCACCCAGGCGCACCAAGTGGTAGTTTCTTAAAGATAGTTGCAGTGTGGAATCTGAAACTACACCCATGAGTATGTCATATACTCTTATTTTTTTTTTAAGTTTGATTTATCATTTTGAGAGAGAGAGAGGGAATGCAAGGGGGGAAGGGCAGAGGGAGAGAGAGAATCCCCAAGCAGTCCCCTTCTGAAAACAGAGTTCAATGTGGGGCTCCATCCGAGGACCCTGAGATCACTACCTGAGCCGAAATCAAGAGCAGGTAGCTTATTAAGCGGAACCAACCAGGTCCCCCAGTGCATTCTTATTTTAAAATGTATGGATGAGGGGAGCCTGGGTGGTTCAGTGGGTTAAAGCCTTTGCCTCCGCTCAGGTCATGATCCCAGGGTCCTGGGATCGAGCCCTGCGTGATCAAGCTCCTCTGCTCAGCAAGGAGCCTGTCTCCCCCTCTCTCTCTGCCTGCCTCTCTGCCTACTTGTGGTCTCTGTCTGTCAAATAAATAAATAAAATCTTTAAAAAAATGCATGGATGAGTCTATCTTGGACTTGAAATGGACCTTTAAGCTAGCTATGATCTTGTAGTATCATGCATCCGCCGTTTGGAAATTTTTGGTTTGCTGAATGATTCCGACCTGCCAAAAGATAACACATCACTAAGCAATGTAAAAAAATCACATTTGTTGGGGCGCCTGGGTGGCTCAGTGGGTTGGAGCCTCTGCCTTTGGTTTGGGTCGTGGTCCCAGGGTCCTGGGATCGAGCCCTGCATCGGGCTCCCTGCTCGGGGGGAAGCCTGCCTCCCCCTCTCTCTGTCTGCTTGTGATCTCTGTCTGTCAAATAAATAAATAAAATCTTTTTTAAAAAGTCACATTTGTTAACATCGCCGCTCATCTCATCAGAATGCTTTTTAATTTTTAATTTTTTGTAAAATATTAATCACATTAAAAAAAAGATTTGTATGTATTTATTTGTCAGAGAGAGAGAGAGCACAAGCAGGAGGGAATGGCAGAGGGGGAAACAGGCTCCCTGCTGGGCAAGGAGCCTGACATGGGACTCCATCCCAGGACCCTGGGGTCATGACCTGAGCCAAAGGCAGATGCTTAACCAACTGAGCCACCCAGAAAGGCATCCCAGAAAACTTTTTTTTTTTTTTTTTAATATTAGCAAGCTGTCAAGTTCACAGTGGTAGATACAAGTTTTCCAAAATTCTAACTTCTGCTTTACAGCTCAAATTTGTCATTGACAACAAATGTGATCAACTTTTCCTTGAAGTGACAGCCTTGCTTTGCTCCTTATTTTGAAAAGTTGCCTGCCAGATAGCAAAGTCTGAGCACTCACTGTTTGCCCGTCCATCGCTCTTTCAGGCACAAATGGTGCTCTGTGGGCCAAGAGGCTGGTTTGCCTCCAACTCACATAACCTCACAAGTGCATTTCCCTACAGCCGTCCGTGTAGATCGGCCCCAGTACTCTAGACACACGGCTGATCTCATCACACGGAATACTAGAAGTTGGGCCCTTGAGGGCTGAGGTTCCATGAAATTGATCATTTTTACTGTTTCACCAAGGACACCCTTAAATGACGCTGGCATTTTTTGTCGCTGCATCGATAGGGTACAGTACAGGGTACAGTGGCGACCTCCCCAGTTTGGGGCCACTGCTTTGCTTCCTGCTGAGGTTCTAACAGTTTTACTGTTAGCTGTGGCTTCTGCATCCTCAAGTGTCCTCGTGGTGACAAAGGCACTTTCTTCGTACCGTCCCAAAAGGGTCTTAGGGACTTGACTATAAGCTATTCCGCACATATCATCAAGCTTATATACACATATAATTTTAAAAACAACAACAACAGTATAATGCCCCAGGTAACATGTAAAGGAAAAAAAAAAAGTCGTAGTAAGTTTATGCACATCTCAATAGGAGAACGCCCAGCAAATCTCACCAGCAAACGCAAGGGGGCGCCAGGCAGCCGCCACACGCTCGCGGCAACCTTAAGCGCCGCACCCGAGCCTGGCTACAGATGCGGGTGGCTTTAAGACTCCTGTTTTGGGGACTTGAATCCCAGGAGACGCCGCTGTCAAAGCTGTGACTTTCTGAAATGGCTAAGACTCCTTGTAGCGTTACCCATGAAAAAAGTATAGTCTGCCATCAATTTGCATTCTCGGAGTATGAGTCAAAAGGTGCAGAAACACCTTATATTGAAGGGTGGCCCTCTGGGATCCCCTTCATAAGAGCACTAGCTCCATGCATGAGGACTCCACTCTGATGACCTACTTACCCCCCAAAGATCCCACCTCTTAATGCCATCACACTGGGGGTTAGGATTTCAACATACGTATTTGGGGTGGACATGCATATTCAGTCCATCCCAGAGGGTGGCTGAGACCAGGCTGGGGCCAGGGGAGGGTCCCCCAGCCAGCAGCTCAGGCTGGCTGCCTTGGTAACCTCTGCTGTGTCCATAGCCCTAGGCTGGCGCCCTGGGGAGGGGTCTGGCCTGGAGCAGAGTGCTTGCTGTGAACCCAGGCACAGCTGCTGAACAGCATCTGTGTGAGCTTATCATCGAGAACTGGAACATCAGGGCCTCGAAGGACCTGGATTGTCAGGGAAATAGCAGGGAATGGAGACTTTCCAAATTTCAAAACTATTCCTGTCTTCAGGGTGGCCTCCCCCAGGCCCAGCCTCATCTCTCCAGGGCCTTGCCATGTACCATATTCTCTCTCTTCTCAGGACCTTTGTCCCTGCTATTCCCTCTGCCCAAAACCCTTTCCTCCCTGCTGCCCAGGCATGGTAAGTCACCCTCCAGGTCTCACATTAGATACCGCGTCCTCCAGGAAGCCCTCCCTGACCCTCTTAATTCTGAGTCAAGTGCCTTGGCACACCTGTTGTCACCCATCAGAGCATTTATATTTCACTCTTCCTATCCATCGGTCTGTTTCCCATTAGAGCTGTGAACTCACAGAGGGCAGGACAGTTCTGATTCTCTCTTGCCTCCCCACAGGCCTGACACAGGGCTGGAGGCTGTGGTTAATAACATCTAGGGACGGATGGATGAGGCCAATGAATGGAATAAGGAGGAAGGTGTGGCTGACCCCACTGGATCTGGAGGGAATTTTCTTTGGGGAGGGACCGGGGGAGAGGAGCTGTGGGAAGCAGTATGGGGAGCCCAGAGAACAAGGTCATATGTGTTTGGGGGGCCACAGGAGACTCAGATGGTCAAACCCAGGTTCCCTCTTGGCTCAGTGTTCTCATGCCTGGCTCCTGGCCAGTGAAAAGAAAGAGGAGCAACAGGCAGAGCTCCCCTGGAAGGGAGTGGAGTCTCTGGGAGCAGGAGTGTGGGAGTTCAAGGGCCTAGGCCAGAGAACAGCCATGTAGAGAGGGATGGGTTGCAGAAGCAAGAATGTTGCAGGAGGGAGGGAAAACGGCTGAAGACAGAGAGCCAGGACTCAGGGCCATGGGCCTAGACCACAGGCCTGAGGGATACACAAAGCTGCCTTCTTCCCATGAGGCCAGAGGCCAGAGGCCAGAGGCAGTCCTCATTAGTATTTCCAGCACTAACACAGAATCCCTGAGCTTCTCCGACTCCTTCATTTTAGGGATGAGTTTGAAAGGGGGATGACCCGCAGGGAAGCCGCAGGTTGGTGGCGGGGCCTCTGAGCAGGGGGGGGGGGGGGGGGGGGGGGGGGAAGTCAAGTCTGCCGCCTCCTTCCTCTCTGGGGTAGAAGGTGCTAGGCGCCAGGCGGTTTTCCGCACTTCTGCGGGCCTCACGTCGCCGCGTTTCACAGACCGGGAGGCTGAGGCCCAGGGAAAGGAAGCGACTTCCCCAGGTGTCGCAGGCAGCTGAGCCGGGCAGACAGGATCCCTGGAGGAGCAGCGGGAGAATTCGTGACGAGCTGGGAGTGGGGGATGGCCCCAAAGGATGCACAGGAGGGAGGGGCGGGAGCGCGCGCTTGCTCCCGGGCGTGCGTTGGTGAGATGAAAGAACACTGTCGAAAGCGGTCAAGTGCCGACTGAGTCCCGGGCAGGCGCCCGGGCGCTCGCAGCGCTTCCCAAGCGTCTCCAGGCTCCGTGGGCGCCGCGTCTCCAGGCTCCGTGGGCGCCGCACCCCGCCCGCACCCCTCCGGCCCCGGCCCGGAACCCCCGGCCCCTCCCGCAGGCGCGGCCCTGAACGTGAGAGCGCTCGGAGCGTGCTTTCGGATCCTCTTTCGCTTCTCCTTCTCGAACACCTACAGCCCGGTCCGCTGGGATTGCAGGAAACTGCGTTTCGAAAGGGGATGAGGATTTCGGCGCGGGACTGCCTTGCACAAGCTGCGGGGGGAGAGGGGTGTCCGCGGAGCGAACCGGGCCCCATGGAGGGGGAGGCTTCCCTGGGAGCCCCCCACCCCAGCCCCTGCCGCCCCGCGGCGCATCCTAGGAAAGTCGGGGTAACGCTTACTGCGGGGGACGCACGGGGAGAGCCTCGTGGGGCGGCTGGTCCAGGGCTTCCCGTTGGGCTCGGCGGCGTGCACCGCGTAGGGAGGCGCTCGGCCACGCACTGGAGCCCAGAGAGTTTCCGTCTCTGGGTTTTGTTCTACAACCACACTATTTTAAAAACATTCAGCCAATTACAGTTCTAAAAGTGAAATTCCAACTCCAGTTTTCTTCTTTCCTCCTCCCAACTAATGTCTCTCTCCCTCTCTTTCCTTTTTCTCTCTTTCTCTTTCTCTATTGGTCTCTTAACAAATTTCCCGAGGCACCGTCATGTGCTAGGGGATGTTCTGGGCTCAAAAGTGTGTTGGTGAATAGACGTGGTTCCTGTTTCTGGGAGCAGTTTACTGTGTAGGGAAGGCAGGTTGACAAACGGGAAAACAAGTAAATGCGTAACTACGAATTGTAGTAAGGATTCTGAAGGTTTGATGTGCATTGTATTTTTTTTTTTTTTGCATGCACATGCAAACATGCATTCGATTTTCTTTTTTAAGATTATATTATTTGAGAGAGAGAGAGGGAGAGGGAGAGAGCATAAGATGGGAGGTCAGAAGTAGAAGCAGACTCACCACGGAGCTGGGAGCCGGATGTGGGACTCAGTCCGAGGACTCTGGGATCATGACCCGAGCAGAAGGCAGCCGCTTAACCAACTGAGCTACCCAGGCGCCCCTCGATTTTCTATACTGCACATGTGTACGCTATTTTTTTTTTAAGACTTTATTTTTAGAGAGAGAGAGAGTGCGCGGGAGTGGGCGCAGGGGCCAAGGGAGAAGGAGGGAGAATCTTCAGCGGACTCCCCTGGCTGAGCACGGAGCAGGAAGTGGGGCCCCACCCCTCCACCCCAAGGTCATGACCGGAGCCCAGATCAAGAGTCCTGTTGCTTAACAGACTGAGCCACCCCCGTGGCCCATATGTAGGCTTAAAACAAAAACAAAAACAACACAAGGATCATATACAATATATGCTGTTCAGTAACTTGTCTTTCTCACGTAAAAATTCATAGTAGGAAATTTTCCCAGTTGGCAGATGCAGGCTACCCTGTTATTTTTGGTGGCCGCATACTATTCCGATATGTAGTTGTGGAGCTTATATCAAAGACTGGCCAGGGATTCATGGAGATCCCGTGGTCCCAGGAGCCACGTGGGAAGTGGCTGGAGAGAGGACTGACTGGGGGGTTGTGGTTGGCCCTTCTTAGGCAAAGCAGCCCTCCTTCTATGTGTGTCCTCCACCCTGGCTGCATGTAAGACATCTGGCAGCTTTTTAAAGCATTGAATCAGGATCTCTAGGGTGGGCATGGGGAATTGGTGTATTTTTTTTTTTTTTTTTAAAGACTTCCTCAGATTGTCTAAAGTGAAGCCAGGACTGAGAAGCACTGTGCTATCATCAGCTGGGGCTCGGGGTGGTCTGCAGGAAGAAGTTGAAAACTAGTGACCTCAAAGGAAGGCATGGAGCCTTCACAGCAGGTTAGGAACAAAGCAGCACTGGAGTTGGAACTCCTGCTGTCCACTCCAGGGCTCTGCCCCTCTGATCACCTTTTCTGCAAATTTCCAGTGTTTTCTTTTTTGCAGATTTCTCTGTCTCCAGATTCAGAGATTGCAGGGTAAAGAAGGATATGTTTTCCTTCCTTTTTTTTTTCTTTAAAGATTTTATTTATTTGAAGATAGAGAGATCACAAGTCAGCAGAGAGGCAGGCAGAGAGAGAAGGGGAAGCAGGCTCCCTGCTGAGCAGAGAGCCTGATTTGGGGCTTGATCCCAGGACCCTGAGATCATGATCTGAGCCAAAGGCAGAGGCTGCATCCACTGAGCCACCCAGGTGCCCCTGTTTTCCTTCTTTTTAATTAAGATTTGTATTATAATTCCAATTATTATTAAGACAATAAAGTTCTAATAAATAAGAATCAAAAGATGTACATGAGTAGGCAATTGACAAAAGAAACCCAAAAGACGTGTAAACATGTGAAAAGGAATCCCACCAAGAAAAACAGACACAAATTAAACCAATAAAAAAACATCTTCCCACCCACACCATGGGCAAAGTTGAAATGCTTAATGCCACAAAAACGTGGGGGAAGTGGGCACTCCCTTTAAAATAGGACCCATCCAGGGCACCTGGGTGGCTCAGTGGGTTAAGCCGCTGCCTTCGGCTCAGGTCATGATCTCAGGGTCCTGGGATCGAGTCCCACATTGGGCTCTCTGCTCAGCAGGGAGCCTGCTTCCTTCTCTCTCTCTCTCTCTGCCTGCCTCTCTGCCTACTTGTAATCTCTCTCTGTCAAATAAATAAATAAATCTTTTTAAAAAAAATAAATAAAATAGGAACCATCCAATCTTCTAGAGGGAATTTTGGTAATGCAGATTAAAAACAGTAAAAAATACATTCTGTTTGCCCTAGCAATTCCACTTCTAGGAAAAATGCATGTGCTAAGATATATGTAAAATATGTTATGATTAAAATAACTGGAAACAGCATAAAGATCCAGAAATCTAGGATTTGTGGGAAAAATAAATTATCCTGCATCCCCACCCCATGGAACATTAAGCAGTCATCATAAAGGATGAGTCTGGGGGTGCCTGCTGGCTTGGTCGGTGGAGCATGTGATGCTTGATCTTGGGGTCGTGAGTTCGAGCCCACTTTGGGCATGGAGGCTACTTAAAAAAAAAAAAAGTTGAAAAAAAGGATGAGTCTGATCTATGGATGTTGACATGGAGAAATGGTTACACGAAAAAAACCCAAGTTTCAAAATGGCATTTGGATATGGTTCCATATTTGCATAAAAGTAAACATGCAGGGGCGCCTGGGTGGCTCAGTGGGTTAAGCCTCTGCCTTTGGCTCAGGTCATGATCTCAGGGTCCTGGGATTGGGCCCTGAGATCAGTGGGGAGCCTGCTCCTTCCTCTCCCTCTGCCTGCCTCTCTGCCTACTTATGATCTCCCTCTCTTTGTCAAATAAATAAATAAAATCTTAAAAAAAAAGTAAACATGCGTGTGTTTATTTGCATATGTATTCACACGCACATATATGCATGTATGTATATGGGCGTGTGCATGTATATGTGTGTATAATTGTGTACATATGTACACATCTGAATATATGTGTGCATGTCTATGTGGACATGTGTGTGGGTGTATGTATATATGCAGATGTGTGTGTTTGTATTTGTGTGTGTGTGGTGGGGTGACTAAGAGGATATTAATAGCGGTTATCTCCGAGCAGTAGAATTACAGAGTTCCTTTGCTTTGGACTTTCATGCACATATGTTGAAAATTTTTTTACCAATAGAATGTATAATTTTACAATCAGAAAAATGTCTAAAATATTTTCATTTTTATTTATTTATTTAATATTTTCATTTTTAAAAATGACAAGTAATGCATAGTTATTAGAGAAAATTCCGAAAAGCGGAATAAAGAACCCATGTTTCCCTTGGTTCTATCCCACAAAGCCTATTGCACGACTACTTCAGCTCATTTGCTTCTGCTTTTCTTTTTCCTGTGTCTTTTTGAGGTCGCTGTTGCCTCTTGCCTCTTAAAAATTTCACATCCTGTTTTTCCTGTCTTGCATTTTAATGTAAGCATGTCCCCCACTCTGAAAAAGCCTTCTGCAGTGGCACTGTTGGTTGCTGGGCAATATTCTATGACTGTCTCGATTTTCTTCATCATCTTGTTCCTGTCAGAGGTTTGGCTCATCTCCAACCTTCTGCTGTTATGACTGACTGTAATGAACAGTGTTGTCATCCTGCTTTTCTGCCTCTAGGCTTCGGGTCAATTCCCAGCAGCTGAATTAGTGGACTAAAGGGAAGGAATACTTTTTAAGTCCTGGGCACTTGTTGCCAGAATGTGTCTGAGAGAGTAGACAGTCTCCGCTTCTCCAGCCATGCGTAGGCCCACCTTGAGAGGCAATTTTCTATTTCATGTTTGAGTAAGATGGTTTCCTTTTCTGAATCTCTGCCCTGAAAATTCAGTTTCCTCCACTTCTATCCTCTCTCTCTCCCTGTGGTTTAGCAGACACAGTGGGTACACTGAGTTCCAATCATGACCAACACTGTGAGTGGTTCTGGGACCTGGGGAAGTCTCTTGACCTCTCTGGGCCTCCATAGTCTTCCTCTAGTTCCTGTCTTCCATCCCATGTGGCTGGAAAGATAAAGCACCCAACCTTGGGAACTGTTATTCTTTTTCTTCTCTGGGACGGCACCAAACTTTTTCCTCCAGGTTTTCGCCAGGGATCTGGCTGGAAAGGCTCTCTGGCTTTGCAAAGGCCATGTCCTGGTGACCTCCCCAGCACCATATAGCAATTGTTCTCCTCAAGGACTTCCTCTACGGGGAGAAAGAGCAGGGGTTCCTTGGCTCCCAGGCAGTTTTGTCTTTCCCTTTCTTGAAAACCAGTGTAGATCAGCTGCATGTGACTTTCTTCTTCCTTGGCCTGACCAGAGACTGCAAGTTTCTTACAGAAGCCTCAGGGCAACAGCCCCAGAACCTCTGGATTCATTCCCTCGTTCAGGCACGCCTGCATTCTTTCATCATGTAGTCACATATTCCACGAAGGTTGATGGACACCTCTTCCTGGGTGCCTGCCCTGATGCACCCTGAGAAATGCCATGGAGGAAAGGGGCCAAGGACCCAGTTCTCTGCTCTGTAGAGCCACGAGTTGAGCTGGGTGGGACTCTCACAGGCCTCCCATGGCCCTTTCCAACAAGTGCAGACTGTTTCAGCCTGAAGAGCTCTGGGTGACCCAGCCAGCCTCCACCCAAACCTGGTATTCCTGGAGCCTCAGCTTGGAAGGCTCCTATGCTCTGCCCTCTTTGCCAGGCTTTTACTTATCTTTGGGTCCCAGCTTAGATCTACCTTCTCCCAGAAGCCTTCTAGGACCATCCAGTGTCAGACTGGGTGCCCCCCCCCCATGTATTTCCAAGGCAGCCCCTCCCTTTACATCTGATCATGCACACTATGACCTTTGTCCCTTCCCTTGTAAGTCACCCCATCCGACTAGAACCACTTGAGGGCAGAGATTGTGGCCATCTTATTGAACCTTGTATCTGCTTTATCCAAAATAATGCTCGGCACACAACAGGTGTTTGATAAATATTTGCGAGAATAAGAACTAAGGCTATGAGATGTGTAATCCTCTAAAAACTGCAGCCCTCAAGCCATGCTGGGGGCCTACTGGTGCCAGGGTGGTGATAAGAGTTTTCCTGAAAGAAGTGGGACAAGAACTGGCTTCACAGAGTGAGCAGGAATCAGATAAGCAGAGGGGAGGAAAGGCATTCTGGGTAAAAGAAATGGCGCTAGCAGAGACAAGATGGTGGCATAGCATGAGAGGTGTAAAGGCATCCCCTTGGCTGGATAGAGGGCTTGGACCGGCAGTGGGTGGGAAAGGTGGGCATCGCAGGTTGTGGGCACAGAGGCTGAAAGTGAGGGGGCGCTCTGGAGAGCAGGGAAAGAGGAGAGGAGAAGGACTGAGTGTTGCCTGCCAGGGAGATGGTTTGGCCCTGGTCCTGGGGGCGGCGGAGAGACAGCAAGAACTACTGAGCCGTAAAGTAGCTGCAGAGTGTGGTGGTGTGAGGTATGGTTGGACCCAGTTCTGTACAATCAGCCTGGAGACCTGGGTTCGAACCCATCTCCACCATCTAGCCTTCTGCCCTGGCAAATCTTTTTCATTTCTCCAAAAGTCATTTATTCAACAAAAAAGTTGAGCTCCTTCATACCAGACGCCGTTCTGGGCCCTTGGAAATCAGTAACAGTCACGGCAGACCCAGGCTCTGTTCTCCCAGACCCTTTCTTTCATTTTTCACAGCTGGGAGGCCTGCGGTGAAGATTGTGCGGTCAGCTGAATGACGACTGATACGATTGTTCCCTAATAGCTGCTTAAAAAATAAAACAGAACAAAAAGATAAGGGCCCCTGGCTGCTTCTGTTGGTTAAGCGTCTACCTTGGCTCAGGTCATGAGCTCTCTGCTTAGCAGGGAGTCTGCTTCTCCCTCTCCCTCTGCCCTCTACTCATTCTCTCTCTCTCTCTCTCAAATAAATAAAATCTTAAAACAAAACAAAACAAAACAAAACAAAACAAAACAAAACAAAACGATGAGGTTATTATCCCAGGGTCCCGGGATCAAGCCCTGCATTGGGCTCTCTGCTTGGCAGGGAGCCTGCTTCCTCCTCTTTCTCTGCCTGCCTCTCTGTCTTCTTGTGGTCTCTGTCAAGTGGATGAATAAAATCTTAAAAAAAAAGAAAAGAAAAGAAAAACGATGACAAATTTAGACTGTATGGTCTTGGTAATATCAGATGGGATGGCCTATGTGAAGGCATTTGTGGTGGCTGTGGAGGTGACAGTGAAGGTGACCGTGGCCTCGGAGATTTAGGGAGTCCCCAGAGATGGGGTGGGAGGTGGACAGGGCGGAGACAATGTGTAAGAAGGTCATCTTTTGGTCCACGTGGACTCCGCCATACCCTCCTCCCAACACCCAGCACCCGCCTGTAGTGTGTGCTCTGGGGGACCCTTGGGAGAGGCGGGGGAGGGAACGGTTATCTGTGTCAACACCTCCCAGCCCAGGAAGAAGGCCTTGCTTGTCTCTCCTTGAGTCCTGTTGTCCGTAAACCCAGATACAGTGTTTCAGAGGTAGAGAGAGAACGAGGAGGATTGTTGTCGAGGGAAGCACAGCCATGGGCAGAGCCTGGCCTCCTTCTGGCAGCCTCAGGACCCACCCCCAAGTCCCTTCCAGAACTTCACTGGGCAAGGCCTGGCTGCCCAGGGCGCTAACCACCCCTCTGGCCTTTCTGAGCATGTAACACATTTGCTGCCCACACTGAACACCTCTGTCTTTCTAGAGCCCTGTCCCCAGAGGGGAAGGTGCTCACATGGGGACCAGGGAAAGGGGAGAGGTCAAGTTGCCTGGAGCTGGTTATGGGCCCGTGCGGCACAGAGTTATGTTTTTCTTATATTTTTCAATATTTTATATTCATAAGATATATTTATATCTTATGTTTTCTTATATTTTTCTTCCCATATTTTTCGATTTTTTCCCAATTAAGTATACTTTTGAGAACCATTTAAAAACTGCATTTTTTGTTGGCAAGTTATATAAATAAATAGGCAAAATATATATATATATGTGTGTGTGTGTGTGTGTGTGTGTGTATATATGTGTGTGTATATGTGTGTGTGTGTGTGTGTGTGTGTATGGGGTGTGGATTGTTTCCACATCATGGAGGCTAATATTTGGGGCTCAGTGCCTGGCATATAGTAGGGGCTCAAAGTGTTGGTTGAGAGAGTGGCAGGGTGGCCTAAAGGGGGATCCCTCCTTCCTCGCTACCATCCATTTGTTCATGAAGCAGTTACCGAGGATTACCACGTTCTGGGAGCTTGGGATCCAGGCATGCCCGGGCTCCCAGGCCAGAGAGGGGAAGGCAGCAGGTGTGGGCACTGGAGCCCAACTGAGGCTGTCCCACGCATCATGGGGAATGCCCCCTCCGGCGGAAGCGAGAAAGGTCTCAAAACACTGGGTAATGCTGTAGCTGGGTCACCAGGGGTGGGTAAGGGGTTTGCCAGCCTGGGGAGAGGATGTAGACGTTCTAGGCCATGGACCCACATTCTTTTGCTCCTTTGTTTATTCACTCACTCATTCTTCAAATAATGCTTATCTGTGGCTCCAACTGGATCCGAACCATCGTCACTGCTTCTCCTCTGTTCTGGAGAATGTTTCTAGAGCACCAACATTGTGCCAGGCCCTGACTTGGTGGCTGGAGATATGGCAAAATTGTCTCTGCCCCCTCACACTGACATTCGGATACGCTGGCAGAAAGTGAACATAGGCTACAGCTGCAAATTAGGCCAAGAGGAAAGACACAACAGGTGACTGGGTGAGCGTGGAAGCCATTTTGGTTGGGTTTGTCGGGAAGCAACTCCACAATGAGCAGCTGGCGGAGGAATGTTCTAGGCCCCATCCAGAGCGGGGGATGAGCTGGGTGTGTTGGAGGAAGAACAGCAACAACAACAAAAAAACACTGGAGGGGGCACCTGGGTGGCTTAGTGGGTTAAGCCTCTGCCTTCAGCTCAGGTCATGATCTCAGTATCCTGGAATCGAGCCCTGCATCAGGCTCTCTCCTCAGCGGGGAGCCTGCTTCTGCCTCTCTCTCTCTCTGCCTGCCTCTCTGCCTACTTGTGATCTCTGTCTGCCACAAATGAATAAATAAAATCTTAAAAAAAAAAAAACACTGGAGAATTTTGAGCAGCTAGACACTATGATCTAATAGATGTTTTAAAAGATCACTTTAACAAGGCAGTGATCACCCTTGTTCTCAATAGGCACTCTTTAAGACACACTGAAAGGATGTGCGTGGCTGGCTCAGTCAGAAGACCCACAACCCTTAATCTCAGGGTTGTGAGTTCAAGCCCTATGTTGGGCATAGAGCTTAAAAACACATACAAACAAACAAAACCAGAACACTTCAAAAATTTTTATAAATTAAATTTAAACTTGCAAATGATGCATTTTGTCACTTCCTATAAATTGTAGATGTTCCTAAAATATTTTTTCAGGGACTCCTGGGTGGCTCAGTCAGTTAAGCTACCTGCCTTCAGCTCAGGTCAGGGTCCCAGGATCCTGGGATCAAGCCCCACACCGGGCTCCCTGCTCAGTGGGGAGTCTGCTTCTCCCCCTGCCTGCTGCTCCCCTCCCTTGTGCTCTCTCTCTCTCAAGTAAATAAAAATCTTTACAAAAATAAATGCATGCATACATACATACATAATTCAAAAATAAATAAATAAATAAACAAATAAAAATAAATAAATAATCTTTGGAAATTTAAAAATTGCTCTTATAACTAACTCGTAAACATTTAAGACGGCCGTGTGATATTCAGGGCAGCATTTGAATTGCCTCATATGATTTATCCTTACTAAAAACTTTCCACTCCTAAATATAACTTACAGATCAACATTATCTTCCTTTTTTTTTTTTTTTTTTTTTTTAACATTATCTTCCTTTTAAACAGGTGATGATTTGGTCCGGACTAATGGTCATTGGAATGTTTCATGCTCAAATGCTGACTTCACCTCTTAAATTCAAATAAGCATGTGTGCCCACGACTGCCTCTTTTCTTCTGAACTGTGCAGCGGACTCCACAGGGGCAGTGCTCCACAGGGGACTCGGTCGGTGCGGGGTGAGCAGTGGGAGAAGGACACCCAGGGACAGGGACTTGGGAAAGCAAGGCTCATGGATCTCAGCCAAGTGGACGTGCTTGCATATACTGGGGTCATGGGCACAGACAAAAGTCTCTTTTGTGACATCTACACAGATGTACCCACATTCTTGGCGTGGATGATGGGGATCATGGGGCAGGGAGGGAGCTGGGGAGGCCCCAAGGACGCTGAAAGCATCCTGTGAGTGAGTGCGAGGTGGCCTGGACGAGGGTGGTGCCTGTGGAGGTGGCTGAGTTCCGGAAATATTAGGCTCCCTCCAGGTAATAGAGCCTGGTACACTTCTTTGGAAAGGGTGACTGGTCCCAGGCCTAGGACAAGGAGCAGAGGTCTAGGGACTGAAGGCCCAATTCCACCACTAAGCAGCTGTGTGACCTTGAAACTTGACAAGTCACTTAACCTCTCTGGACATTATTTATCAAGTTAGCCCAGGCTTGCATCCCTGTCAGGGAGCTGTAAAACTGGAACTGAGGAGGGGATGGGCTTTGGAAGGGTTGGGGTGCTGGGTTCCTGTCACTGTAGGACTCAGCCTTGGGCTACCTACTTTGTCCCTTCAGGACTTGGAGTCTCAAACACCCAAGGTGCTCAGGACCAGTGACTCAGGACCCCAGCTTGGCTGTCGCTCCTGGTCCTCTTTCAGCTTCTCACAGCTCAAGCTTACCACTCAAGGGCATTTCCTTAATCAGTAACATTGCGCAATTATGATCTGAATGGTCCAGTTCATTAGGCAGGGGAGAGGCAGAAAGGAAAGGGCAGTCAGCAGGCCCCAGGAGCCCTGGCTCAGCCCTGCTCAACCTGTTCGTCCCCCAGAGAAGCACCTTTGGCCTCAGTTTCCCCCCTTGAGGCCCTGTTCTGGGCCAGGCTGACCTCCGAAAGCATGCTGCTGAGGTTCTACTGGGGAGAGTGTAGACCCACAAGGTTATCCAAAGCCCTATTATGTGCAGAGCCTGGCCGCCCACGGGGATACAAAGACACGTACCAGTCCAGAGGGTGAAACAGTTTTCAAAACCCAGAGCTAGCAAGAGTTTTGGCAAGCTTCCAGATAGGGGTGTGTGTGTGTGTGTGTGTGTGTGTGTGTGTGTGTGTGTGTCACAGCAGCGGGGAAAGTTCAGGGATCTGAGTGGCATAGTGTACATAGGGCTGAGAATTGGGATTCTAGGTCTGAATCCCTTACCTTCTGGGGTGTGACTTTGGGCAAGGCTCTGGACCTCTCCAAGTGACTGTTCCCCATTGGACGGCTTCTGCTCTACTTTCCTAGGTCATGTGACTGTGTGCTACTCCCTGCTGGGATGGAGCGCTCCCAGGAGAGGTCCCTAACCCCCATGTTGGCTGACCCTCTAACCCATGATAAAGCTCAGGACCTTATCTGGGTGGGGTGACCAGAGATATTCCTGACCACTTTCACAAGTGCCCTGGTCAGGCTGATAGCCTCCTTTCTGTCGTCCTGCCCACCGCTCCCTTGCGGTGTATTCAACAAGCTTCTGTCTCTTTAAAAAAAGAACAAAATGTGTCCTGGTCAGGATGAGACATCAGATACACCCACTGTAGGTGGTAGGATGCACCTGCAGCTGACATTCAAAGGCCCACAGAAGGCTAGACTCCAGAGTCATCCTGAATGAGGAAGGGAAATTAAGGGAACAATGCCAGATCGGCTGACTCATGGGGCACCCATCCCCCAACAGACCTGTAGGCCCTGACCCGCCCATGCAAAGCCTTTTCCAGAAATACCAGCTGTGACCAGCCGAGGCACATGGCAGCTTCCCACCTTGCTGTAAGGCCTAGTATCTATAAACTTCCAGATCCAAACTTGATAATCACTCCTCTTTCCTTGGGCAAGTTTCCTTAGGCGCTAGAGATTAAATGAAACCCTCCCTCCCAATTATTTTTATTTTTATTTTTTGGAAGATTAGGATCTAGGGCAAAGTCCAAAGCCCTGGAAAAAGAATTGTCCAGGGAGTTAGGAAACGGGTTCTGCTCTAGCTTTATAGCTCCTTACTGGGTGGCCTTGGAGAATCACTTGTGCCTCTGGACCTCAGTTTCCCCTTCTGTACAAGAAGACCACTGCCCTAGGGGGCTCTCTGGGTAATTGTAAATTCTATCCCTGCTTCAGGGCAGGGTCTCCTCAGCCTGTACTATGCTTGCCACACACACAAGGCTCCCCTGGCCTGGGGCTCTACCGAGCCTTATGCTGATGGCCAGAGGCCAGGAACCCAAGGGAAAGGTAGTTTTGATTGTCTCTCCTTTTCTGGAAGTGGTGACACTAGGCCAAGATCTGTGGCTTAGCATATGACCCCATGCCTCCTCAGCAGCCCAGAAGCAGTTTAATGGAGGGCTGAGTCCTGTGGCCAGACTTCCTATGCGAGCATGTGACCCAGGCAGCTGCAGGCGGGGGCTTACCATGAAGTTCCCCAAGGCTGTCTCCCTGTGGGGCCCTGGAGGCCCATGGTGGGCATGAAGAGGTTCCAGGAGGGGCTGCGTTTGCCCCAGGAGGATAGGCATGGACCCTTCTGGGCCCCCTAAGTGAGGCCTTGCTTAGACTGAGCAAAGGTTCCTTCCCTTTCTATAGTTCTCAGATGAGGTTTTTATAAAGCCAGAGAGGAAAAGGATTTTTTACCACCTTCCTCGGGCTTTTCCACATTTTCTCAGTGATCAGTGAGCGTAGACTGCTTTAGGAACGAGGAAAGAAAGCCTGCTATTATTATTTTTTAGTACAATTCCCGAAGCGTCAACACCCACCTCTCTGCTCCTTTCAGGATTTGTTCTAGGGAGCCCCGTGCTGGGTGGTGGACAGGACGTGGGCTTCAAAGTCAGACAGATCTGGGTGAACAGCCCAGCCCTGCCACTTCCTGGCTGTGTCCTTGTGCAAGTCACCTATATTTTCGGTGCCCCCAGGTTCCTTCTCAAACAGAA
Organism: Mustela nigripes; assembly: GCF_022355385.1. NCBI lineage: Eukaryota > Metazoa > Chordata > Mammalia > Carnivora > Mustelidae > Mustela > Mustela nigripes. The sequence continues at coordinate 138,003,473 of NC_081560.1, read as the reverse complement.
TAGGGGCACCTGGGTGGCTCCGTCAGTTAGGCACCTGACTCCTGATTTTGGCTCAGGTCATGATCTCAAGGGGGTTACGGTGGAGCCCCAGGTCAGGCCCTGCATTCAGCGGGGAGTCCCCTTGATATTCTCTCTCCCACTCCCCCCTCCCTCCATCCCTGCTGAGCATGCTCTCTCTCTCCCTCAGATAAATAAATCTTAAAAAAATAAAATGGAAATAATAACAGCAGTCAACCTTAATGCTCATTTAGCAGGCAACGGTCACCATCCTAATCACATTACATGTTTTTACTCATTTGATCCTCACATCTTTGTAAGGAAGGCCCTATTATTAGCTCCATTTTACAAATGAGGAAGTGGAACACAGTGAGCTTAAATATCTTGCCCAAGTCATCTGTTGCTTCATGGTAGATGTGGGATTGAGCCCAGGCCGTCCAACCTCAGGGCCTAGAGGATCCTGACCTCCCAGCCCCACGGGCTTGCAGGCCACAGAGGTTTCCGTGAGATGGAGCATGCAGAGGGCTCCGAGCCCCACATGCAGTCGGGTCACAGGCCCTCCTCTCACTCCTTCCAGGGTCAGAGAGGGTCCATGCAAATGTCCAGCAGTCCCCTACTATTGGAGGAGCACTGGTCTTCGGAACCACTGCATCACTGCAAAGGTCAGGACCTGGATGGGGCTTGGACAGCCTATACCCCAGGCTCTCACCATCCCACATCCCATCGGTGATGGCAACAACACAGCAGGGAGGTCCAGTGCCTTGCCCAAGATTCTGTAGCTCTGTTGCCATGAGCAGGAAAAAGGATCCAGATCTCCTGAGCCCTATCAGGGTCCTTAGACCAAGAAAAGCCTTTTGGGGAAGCAGGGGGTTAGGTCCCACCATCTTCAGTTTGGCTATAGTCAGGCACTCTCCTACCACCTGCTGCACTGGCTGGGGTCGGGGGTGGGGGGAGCTTTGGGAGCACCTGCAGCCTGGGGACAGAGCAGAGGAAGTAAGAGAGCCAGCTTATCAGCAGCTGGCTGAGAAAGGTTGGTAGCAGTGGGCTGGGGAGCTCTCCTTTCCTCGGCATGGACATCCCTAGCCACTCTGGCCACTGCAGGCCCCTAGCCTGGCCAACAGCGCAGGGGTGGGGGAGGAGTGGGGGGGTGACCATGGTGATGTGGCTATGGACTGGTTACATCCTGGGGGATTGTAGCTTTACGTACTGGGAGCATTCAAAACTGTGGGGGCAGATATTGGCTGATCTGTGGGGGAAGGAGGGGTGGGGGGCAGTTTCCCCAGTTTCTTTGTCCACTAGAGGAAGCCTCCTCCTCTCGCTCTTAATAAATAATAAGGAAGCAAAACCCCACACCATCCCCCACATGTAACATCCCCCAGCTCCTAGCTCTGTTAGCACAGTGCTGACAGGGCCAGGCCTGTGTGGGGTCCTTCATATCCCCCATCTCATCCCACTCTCCCAGCAGCCCTGGCACACAGCTGCATCCATTCTCCCCATTTTCTGTATGAGGACACTGAGGCTTGACAACTTGTCCAGGCTCTCCTGGTTGGGTAGAGCAAGGGATGGAGCTGGGACTTGGACCTCGGTGCCTCTTTTCCTAGACATTTTAGGATCAAGATTGTTCAAGCATTTTTTTTCCTTTTTTAATTTTTTTTAAAGATTTTATTTATTTATTTGACAGAGATCACAAGCAGGCAGAGAAGCAGGCAGAGAGGCAGGCAGAGGGGCGGGGGAGCAGGCTCCCCGCAGAGCAGAGAGCCCGATGGGGGGCTCAATCCCAGGACCCTGGGATCATGACCTTAGCTAAAGGCAGAGGCTTTAACTCACTGAGTCACCCAGGCACACCCCCCTTTTTTTCCTTTTAAAGAGAAGTATTTTCTCAAAATATTAGAAAATATTTTTATTTTTAAATTTTTTTTATTTTTAAAGATTTTATTTATTTATTTATTTGACAGACAGAGATCACAAGTAGGCAGAGAGGCAGGCAGAGAGAGAGAGGAGGAAGCAGGCTCCCCGCCGAGCAGAGAGCCCGATGTGGGGCTTGATCCCAGGACCCTGAGATCATGACCTGAGCTGAAGGCAGAGGCTTTAACCCACTGAGCCACTCAGGCACCCCTAGAAAATATTTTTAAAAAGCAGCTTTAAGATATAATTCACGTACCATACGTTTTACATAGTTCCGGTATATAACAGGTAATTCACCGGCCGGTGCTTTAGGCACAGAACTGCACAACCATCACCACCACCAACTCTAGATCAATTTCAGAACATTGTCACTCGCCAAAGAGAGCCTGCGTTCCTTCCCTGCCATCCCCAGTTCTCCCATCCTCTTCAGCCTCTGGCCATCACTGACCTCTGTGCGTTTGCTTCATCTGGACATTTCCTATAAATGGAGCCATGTAATGCGTATGGTTTTTGGATTGGCCTTTTTGGGCTGGCTTCTTTCACCTGGCATGATGTTTTCCAGGTCCATCCGTGCCATAGCTGGTGTCTGAGGCTCCTTCCTTTTCAATGCTGAGTCAGAGCGTACTGTAAGGATGTACCACAGGTTGTCCATCCATCTGACAGGTGGTAGCCCTGGGCTTGTTTCCACTTTGGGGTGACTACGAATAACGCTGCTAGGAACACCCATAGATTCTGGATCATACAGTAACTCTGTTTAAGCTTTGAAGGAATCGCCAGCCCATCTTCCACAGCAGCTGCCCCACTTCGCATTCCCACCAGCAGCATGAGAGGGTTCCAGTTTCCCCACACCCTCCCCAACACCAGTGATCGTCTGCCGTTTGATAATACAGCCATCCTCATGAGTGTGTCGGCGCATCTCCTTGTGGGTTTGATTTCCATTTCCCTGATGACTCATGATGTAGAGACTTTTTTCTGATCACTAATGATGTTGACCACTTTTTAAAAATTAACATGTAATATATTATTTGCCCCTGGGGTATAGGTCTGTGAATCATCAGGCTTACACCATTCACAGCACTCACCGTAGCACATACCCTCCCCAATGTCCATAACCCAGACACCCTATCCCTACGTCCCCCAACCCCCAGCAACCCTCAGTTTGTTTCCTGAGATTAAGAGTCTCTTATGGGAACATCGCCAAAGGCAAGGGAAGCAAGGGCAAAAATGAATTATTGGGATTTCATCAAGATCAAAAGCTTTTGCACAGCAAAAAAAACAGTTAACAAAATCAAAAGACAACTGACAGAATGGGAGAAGATATTTGCAAACGACATATCAGATAAAGGACTAGTGTCCAAAATCTATAAAGAACTTAGCAAACTCAACACCCAAAGAACAAATAATCCAATCAAGAA